>NC_068356.1:24672235-24972235 GCF_020536995.1 Dreissena polymorpha | reverse complement strand
CATCATTAGTCAGTTTAGTTACCTGACATTATTTTATAGAAGAGGATCGCGAGTAAACCGAAGATGTAACAAAACCGATAAACTTCCGGACATTCCCTGAATTTATTGACTGATAATGACACGGGGATTTTCACACAGCTGACTGATTCCCAAACATTCGCAATTTGATTGCCTTAGGGCAATGTTTCAGGAATATTGTAAAATAAATAAAATCATAAGACCACTTTTGTCCTGAGGAGTTTTAATTTATATTCTATTAAATATATATACCAGTAATGATTACCGGAAATCCGCAAATATAATATGCCATCGTGTAAAATATTGGTCCAAATTCATCGGTAAAAATTGAAAATCCGAATATAATACGCACATAAAAAATCGTGTCCGAAATCTACCATGACGCTGTCATTTCAAACAAATGTGTCAATATATTTTTGTGTTGTGGAAAAAGCAAATCAATTAGGCGTTATCAACAATCTGTTTCACAGTAATACCTCAGTATATTGATCGCGATGTGTTATCGGGCCGTTGTCAATACAATTGCATAATAAATATTTCTGTCTATTGTTTATATTACTGTTGTTTGTTTTATTTACGCAAGCATATGGTTGATTTGATATCAATGTAACAATTTTAAGACAATTCTTTCTTAGATAAATGGTTGCCCTGAAAAGGGCTGTTTTGTTGTTTCTCGAGTGACGAATCGATCAGAGGTCACTTTCGTCGAATCCCTCGAAATCGCTCTTGTCATGGTCGCTTTGGGAAAAGCGGGCAATTTCTTCCGAAGACATGCCTTGCGGTGAATCAACATCCGTGTAGTATGTCTCCTCTCCAGTTGGATGATTCTCTTCATCTGCCACGAGGTCCGGAACTGCTTGCAATAAGATCCTATAAAAGTACGTCATCTTCTCTGCCATCAAGACAGTTGCTGATGCAGCACTTCTTGAATGCATGCTGAATGATTGCAGGATCTAGTTGCTGCCAGCAGTCGACTATCCACAGGCAGATCTCCTTCTGTTTTCGTTTCCCGTTGTGGTTATCGAAACCGACTAAAAATCTGCCCTTTTGATGATACAGTGGTGTTTGTTGGCAAATATGACTTCAGAGGCGTTTGATCAGCATTCTGGATCAATTTGAAATTGTAAAGCTTTCTTTCTCGGATGATGTAACGTTGAAATTCAAGCAGCTTGTCTTCGTAATCTTCCAGCAGCTTCTGCCCTATGTGGGTGCGCCATCGTACGGGAAGGCTGTGGCGCTCCATAAACCTCCACACCCACATGTGCAAGGCCTTGAATGTCTCCATCCCTTCTATCCCTTTGGCAAGTTTTTTGGCTTCAAAGCCCAGTTCCATGGTTGAGACGGTTTTTCCTAGTCGAGGCCGGTCGTTTACTAAATCAAGAAGCCTCATTTCTAGTTGAGGGAACTTGGCCGCCTGCCCTCGCTCAGCCCGTTGGTTTTTTTTTCTGGCGAAGCAGACTGGGTTTCTGCTTGCGCCACAGACGAACACATGCTTCATTACAGCCAAACTCGCGTCCGGCTGCTCTGTTGCCATGTGCCTCTGCATAGGAAATAGCAGCTAGCTTTTCCTTGGCAGTGTACGATGCACGTACTATGCCCATTGCCACAATTCAAGATTGGCGCTAACAAGTGCCTTTTTTGACAATAACAAGATCGGCGCCAAAAAGTGCCTTTTCCGACAATTTCAAGATAATTAAATTTTGGAGCGAAATATTTACAGATCCAACAATTGTCAGGGTACTAATTGTCCATCCATGTAAAGAAGTAGCGTTTTCACAGGAGGGCATAGGGGCATGGCACACTCGCACATTTATATTATGTGTATATTTGCTAATGTATTACCAAAACTGCGTTTGAATCCCCCAAAACTGGCTTACGCGTTTATGCATAGACTGTGTGTTAAAATGCCCTTTTTAGCTCATCTATTTTTTGAAAAAAAATTATTAGCTATTGCCATCACCTTGGCGTCAGCGTCGGCGTCCGGTTAAGTTTTGCGTTTAGGTCCACTTTTCTCAGAAAGTATCAATGCTATTGCATTCAAACTTGGTACACTTACTTACTATCATGAGGGGACTGAGCAGGCAAAGTTAGATAACTCTGGCGTGCATTTTGACAGAATTATGTGCCCTTTTTATACTTTGAAAATTGAAAATTTTGGTTAAGTTTTGCGTTTAGGTCCACTTTTCTCAGAAAGTATCAATGCTTTTGCATTCAAACTTGGTACCATTACTTACTATCATGAGGGGACTGGGCAGGCAAAGTTAGATAACTCTGGCGTGCATTTTGACAGAATTATGTGCCCTTTTTATACTTAGAAAATTGAAAATTTTGGTTAAGTTTTGTGTTTAGGTCCATTTTATTCCTTAAGTATCAAAGCTATTGCTTTCATACTTGCAACACTTACTAACTATCATAAGGGGACTGTGCAGGCAAAGAAATGTAACTCTGACTGGCATTTTTAAAGAATTATGTGCCCTTTTTAAACTTAGAAAATTGAAAATTTGGTTAAGTTTTGTGTTTAGGTCCACTTTATTCCTACAGTATAAAAGCTATTGCTTTCATACTTGCAACACTTATTAACTATCATAAGGGGACTGTGCAGGCAAAGTTATGTAACTCTGACTGGCATTTGGACGGAATTATGGGCCCTTTATACTTAGAAAATTGAAAATTTGGTTAAGTTTTGTGTTTTGGTCCACTTTACCCCTTAAAGTATCATAGATATTGCTTTCATACTTGGAACACTCGCAAACTATCATAAGGGTACAGTAAAAGGACAAGTTGCATAACTCTGGTTGTCATTTTTTTATGGAATTATGGCCCTTTTTTGACTTAGTAACTTTGAATATATGGTTAAATTTTGTGTTTCAATCCACTGTACTTCTTAAGTATCAAGGCTATTGCTTTCAAACTTCAAATACTTTCATGCTATCATGAGGTTACTGTACCTGGCAAGTTGAATTTTACCTTGACCTTTGAATGACCTTGACTCTCAAGGTTAAATTATTAAATTTTGCTAAAATTGCCATAACTTCTTTATTTATGATTAGATTTAATTGATACTTTGACAAAACTACTCTTACCTGACATACCACAATAGACTCCACCCAAACCATCCCCCGTGCCCTCCCCCCCCCCTCCCCCCCAATTTTTTTTTTTTTTTTTTTTTTTTTTTTTAAGATCATCTCACAAATGACCACCACACCCTCACACTATACCCCCCCCCCCACCCACCCCCCCCCCCAAATTGTATTTTTGAAACGGTTAAAAAACAAAATTTTATTTTTATTATTTTATGTTTTAAATACCGTCCAACCATCGCACCCAAAAATCCCCCACCCCCCCTCCCCCCACCCGAATCCCCCCTCCCCTAATTTTTTTTTTTTTTTTTTTTTTTTAAGATCATCTCACAAATTACCACCACACCCTCACACTATACCCACCCCCCACCCCCACCCCAATTTTTTTTTTTTTTTGAAACGGTTAAAAAACACAAATATTTATTTTTATTATTTTATGTTTGAAATACCGTCCAACCATCGCACCAAAGAATCCCCCCCCCCCCCAATTCCCCCCACCCCCGAATTTTTTTTTTTTGCGTTTTTTTTTCGCATTTTTGGAAGATAATCTAATAAATTCCACACCCCCACACTATACACCCCTCTTCACTCCACCCCTCCCTCCTTTGTGATTGAAAATGAGAGTCCCTTCACCTTTAAAAAGAAAATAGATCATCAGAGCGGTCTGCACGGCAACGGTGCTCTTGTTGACTAAACTATGCCATGCCCCTATGCCCTCCTGTGAAATCTTGTTAACACTCTAGAGGCCACATTTATTTTTCGATCTTCATGAAACTTGGTAAGAAGATTCATCCTAATAATATCTTGGACAAGTTCAAAAATGATGCCGGTTTGTTGAAAAATATGGCAGCCTGGAGGCGGGGCATTTTTCCTTAAATGGCTATAGTAAAACGTTGTTAAAACTCTAGAGGCCAAATTTATTGTCTGATCATCTGTCATCATCATCATGAAACTTAGTCAGAAGATAGTTCCCAATAATTTCTTGGATGAGTTCGAAAATGGTTATGGTTGCTTGAAAAACATGGCCGCCAAGGGGTGGGGCATTTTTGCGTCATATGGCTAAATATGGCTATAGTAAAACCTTGTTAAGACTTTAGGGTCCACATTTGTTGTCTGATCTTCACGAAACTTGGTCAGAAGATTTGTTCCAATAATATCTTGGATGATTTTGAAAATTGTTCCGTTTGGTTGCTTAAACATGGCCACCAGGGGGAGCAGAGCATTTGTCCTTATATGGCTATTGTAAAACCTTGTTAACACTAAAAGTCACATTTTTAGTCCAATCTCATGAAACTTGGTCAGAACATTTGTTCTAATGATATATTAGATGTGTTCCGAAACAGTTCTGGTCTGTTGAAAAACATGGCCACCTTGGGGCAGGGCATTTTTCCTTATATGGCTATTATAAAGCAAAACCTTGTTTACACTCTACATCTATTGTCCAATCATCAATAAACTTTGTAAGAAGATTTGTCCTAATATTATCTTGGACGAGTTTGAAAATTGTTTTAGTGGCTTGAAAAACATGGCCACCAAGGGGCGGGGCGTTCTCTTTATATGGCTATTATAAAAAAAATTAACACTCTTGAGTCCACATTTATTGTCCAATCCTTTACCTGTCATACCTGATTAGCCTGTGCGTACTGCACACGCTTATATGGGACGACATTTTACGCACATCCATTCAATCCCCTTTTTACAGTGCACAGCTCAAATCATTTAATGACCCAGAAAATATAGAACAGATATGAAAAAACTGGCTGAAATATTTAATCTTCAAATGTGACCTGGGCCTTAAGCAAGCTTTTCTGGATAATGAGATTTGCACATGGTCTCAATTAGCACGAGACTTTGTACAAATGTTTATGATAATTCTTTTAACGGTTCATGATGTATAGAGTAGACACAAAAATAGAGGCTTACAGCTCTAACATTAAATAATGACATTTTTGCTGGAGATGGTTTGAACAGCATGTGTATCAATGACCACAACATTTCAACCCTTGGAAGGGCTTGTTAACACTATGTCTGATTATTTTAGTTTTTGGAAAGATGTTCTTACATGCCACATTATGTATATCAGTAAGAAAGTTGTTTGCAAATGTGAAGATATACTTAACATGCATTTATTTTATAATCACAATTTTAAAATAGGTCTTAGTAGTATATATAATAAATCCATGTATGACAATGGAATTTGATTTGTTAGGGATATTGTTAATACCTCTGGACAATTTTTACAACAATCTGTTTTAGAAAATCATATTGGCACAAAGATCAACTTCTTATTTCATGAAGGATTGATTAGAACTGTCAAGTTATTAAAAAGCCTAATACAGAATGTGCATTTATATCATCTTACTTGAATAGCATAGTTTTTATGCAAAACCCAAACCAAAATGTTTATACAACTTTTATTATCAATTCTGATGTACCGACTTGCCAAACAAAGTGGAATACATTTTTCAACAACATTGAATGGAAAAATGTACATAGTCTCGTTTTAATATTTCCAAAAATAGTTACACTCAATGGTTTCAAACAAGAATAATACATAGAATCCTAGGAACTAAATCTCTATTGTATAAAATGAACATTTTGCAAGATAACATGTGCACTTTTTGTAAAGAAAGTGAGGAAACTATAGAACATCTGTTTTGGGATTGCTGTTTTACACAGAGAATTGTGAATTATGTTGTTGAATTTTTATGTGCACATAATGTGCAAAAACACTCAGAAATAAGTTGTAAAACAATGATATTGGGAAGTACAAAAAGTTATATGACTGATATAAATATTCTTATGCTAGAATTGAAGAAATATATATACCATTGTCAGAGAAAGGGGATAATTCCATCCATACAAGGGCTTACAATGAGCCTGACTTTGTCTTTCAAAATCCAAAACAATGTTAAGTGTCATGAAACAGAACTACAGTCTTGGGCAATTTTAAGTTTGTTTGCTGAACCAATAGCATAATATGATTATAATTTATCCTCTCAAAGGGGCCTTTTCACAGATTTTGGCATGTTTTGAAGTTTGTCATTAAATGCTTTATATTGATAAATGTAAACATGTACAGTCCACTCTCGTAATCTCGAAGTCGGCGGGAACAAGAAAAAATATCGAGATAACGAGAGTTCGAGATATCCGATAAGGCGTTTTCAAAGAAAAAATTTACCTTGTTTTTAACATCTAAATACCTGCTAAGTGGTCTAACTAAAGCCGTCACCGTGTGGCATAATACTCTCTACCTGATATATACGCGTTTTTTCGAGGCACGATTAGTTTTGCTATTTAAATGCTTAAAATGACGTTTTAAGTATAACATAATTGCATGAACACACGCGGTTATAATTTTTCTAAACTGTCGAATAAACATCCGGTAATGTTGCTATTTAAAGTTATGATGCAATTGACGTCCAATCAAGACGAGGGTTTTCCATCTGAACATGTGTAAATCACGTTACGGAATACTGAACTGTACATGTACAGTTTGTAGTTTGAAATGCAAAGTTAAATCGATTATTAGTCCATGATCAAATAAAAATTAAAAGCCATTTTGAGTCTTGTCTTTATTATCTTTATTACTCAATATCCCCAGAGTGACAGTTAAAGTGACAGGCCTTACTCAAGTGTTAATGGCTAACGAAATAACACACGTGTGATCATTGATGCAATTAACGGATCAATTTCCTACCGCACAGTATCGGGAGCAGCCGGGCGAAGCGGGACGGTGAAGTATCAAAGACAAAATTTCTCACCTTTTGCCGACACTGGAACAGTTATTCGCACTTCGAGATAAACCACAGTAAATACATGTAAAATCGGGACTCAGGACAAATTTTATATCGACATATCGAATTATTCGACATAACGAAAATCGAGATATGCGATGTTTATTTACATAGATAAAGAAGGAAAAACGTTGGGACATTGAGCTTACTTCGACATATCGAGAATATCGAGATATCCGATGTCGAGATAACGAGAGTGGACTGTAATTTTAAAAGCTCCAGTAAAAAATCAAACATTAAATTTAAAAAAGGAAAAAAAGTAGCCCGTAGCAGGGCTCGAACCAGTGACCCCCAGAATCCTGAAGTAAAAACGCATAAGCCAATTGAGCTATCCTGCCAAGCTTACATAAGTAGTGTATTTTATACGTTATAATAGCAATCTTCGTAGTTTCACAAATTTAAACGACAACAACAGAACTCCCCAAATTATTCAATTGTTTCGCGTTGCAACGCTTTATAATTTTTAGGTTTTTAAATCGTCAAAAGATGCATATAATAGCTATATTAGACCATGGCAAATGTTCAGTAATACTGTTTCCTCACATATATCATAACTAAACCGAAAATGTGCAAATCTGAAACAACTTTTTTCAATTTTGTCAATTTACAAAACCGTGAAAAGATCCCTTTAAAAACTCCACAATCAACCATTTTAAAGATCCCAATTAACAGTACTTAATAAAAGTATCACTAGTCCGAAACCTTTTTATACTTCCACAATGAAAATAGTTTGTGCATATGCTTTACATAACACTACATGTACATTTGCTCTCCATTTTTATGTCCCCCACTATAGTAGTGGGGGACATATTGTTTTTGCCCTGTCTGTCTGTCTGTTGGTCTGTTGGTCTGTACGTTGGTCTGTTGGTCTGTTTGCGCCAACTTTAACATTTTGCAATAACTTTTGCTATATTGAAGATAGCAACTTCATATTTGGCATGCATGTGTATCTCATGAAGCTGCACATTTTGAGTGGTAAAAAGTCAAAGTCATCCTTCAAGGTCAGAGGTCAAATATATGTGGCCAAAATCGCTCATTTTATGAATACTTTTGCAATATTGAAGATAGCAACTTGATATTTGGCATGCATGTGTATCTCATGGAGCTGCACATTTTGAGTGGTGAAAGGTCAAGGTCAAGGTCATCCTTCAAGGTCAGAGGTCAAATATGTGTGGCCCAAATCGCTTATTTTATAAATACTTTTGCAATATTGAAGATAGCAACTTGATATTTGGCATGCATGTGCATCTCATGGACCTGCACATTTTGAGTGGTGAAAGGTCAAGGTCAAGGTCATCCTTCAAGGTCAGAGGTCAAATTTATGTGGCCCAAATCGCTTATTTTATGAATACTTTTGCAATATTGAAGATAGCAACTTGATATTTGGCATGCATGTGTATCTCATGGAGCTGCACATTTTGAGTGGTGAAAGGTCAAGGTCATCCTTTACAAGGTCAAGGTCATCCTTCAAGGTCAAACATCATATAGGGGGACATTGTGTTTCACAAACACATCTTGTTCATAATATACTTTATTTGCTTTTTAAAGATGTTTAAACGTTTGTAGATGATATAGTGTATATGTATGTATAAGGATATTATATTCTAACACTTGATTAGAACACTGTTTATTGACGCATACTAACACAAACATATGTACGGTATGGAGCAGGATGACCTCAACCTGCACATACCTATGGATGAGGCAAATAAAGTATTAAAAAAAATAAAAAATAAAATAAAATAAAAATGTCTGATTATGTTTGAAACTAATTGAACATTAAATCTGTCAGATATACATTTTTTAACCATGAAATTTTATTATTTCTTATTAAACATGTATGACAGTGTCTCTGACAGTTCCCAATTGTTTATCAGACATGGCAATTTTTTCTCAAATTTCTCAGACTGTCTAGTAGATTTTATGGAGTCAACCTGTGAGCCCCCCAGTTTCATGAAGATCCTTATAAAAAATGTCAAAAATATTGAGCAGGAGATATATTGGTGTCTCTTTTTCTTGACCTTTAGCCTGAATAAAAGATTTATGCTGATTGTACATTGTCTCAAAGACCTTATAATCTAAACCAAATTTTATGAAAATCCTTCAAAGGGTACATGTATAAAAAATATGCACTTTTGCGTGGAAGAAGGACATTCATATAATCTCCTTCTTAACAGCACACATGATTACATGTTTTTCTTAAATGTATTGAAGCATACAATTACTCTAGTTTAGTTACAATTACACTTGTTTGATTATAATTTGATACCGTTATCTATCCTACTGCCAAATTCAAGGGAAGTTAAAGATTGTATTATAAATCTTTAAACAATGGGCTAAGTTATTTCCCTTTAGATAATCTCCATTATAAATTTTTGTTTAAAAACAAAATATGATACACAATGATACACAATGGTATCATTAAATATTTTAGTTATACTGGGATTGAATACTGGAATCACCATGGACGTCTGTTTATTGGTCGGTCTGTTTATACATTTAATCGTCTGTCTTTCTGTCAAAACTTGATCTCAGGCACTCTCCTCAAGTTTTCATTTACCTACAACATTCCAACTTTTAGGCAATGTGTAGTATGTTATATTTTACATTTGCAATTTTATCATCCTACATGAAAAACATTCAATTACTTCATGATTATTTATATGAACTATAAGCAAAGTAACTTCTCAAATCACAACATTCAAGGGTTTTATATTTGGTATGAAGCATCATATGGTAGTCTTCTTTTAATTGTGTTACATTGTGTCCCTGGGGTAACTACTGGCAAGGCCATGAGGTTACAAGGTAATGTAGACTTTTACAGCTCAATAACTTAAAAAAATTACTCTGAAACCACAATCACAGAAGTTTAATATCATGTAAAATTGTATCTAGGACCTCTACACATTTTGTTTTAATGGGCCAAGGTTCATAACTGTTCTACACCACGGGAATCACATGATTTATATAGACTTGTACATCAAAATAACTTTGAAAAATATTGTTCTCCATGTTTAAAAATCTCTTTGTTACAAGTTCTCTTTGTGTTCTTTTTAAGTCTTACATGATCAAATGAGAAATAAGGATTCTGGTGTATTAAAAGCCAAGTATAATATAATACAAAGATTTTACAGACCAATGGTTATTAGTCCCCTACCGGTTTCACCGGAGGGGACTTATGGTTTGCGCTCCGTCTGTCTGTCTGTCCGTCCGTCCGTCACACTTTTCTCGATCCTGCGATAACTTTGAAAGTTCTTTTTTTTTTCATGAAACTTGGAACATGGATAGATGGCAATATGGACATTAAGCATGTCATTTCATTTTGTTCCTACGAAAAAAATTCTGGTTGCTATGGCAATAAATAGACTAGAAATACTGCTGAAATTGTTGGTTTTCTGGATCCTGCGATAACTTTAAAAGTTCTTAATATTTTTTCATGAAACTTGGAACATGGATAGATGGCAATATGAACATTATGCACGTCATTTCATTTTGTTCCTACGTCAAAAATTCTGGTTGCTATGGCAACAAATACAAAAAATATTCTGACAATGGTGGAATTTCTGACAATGGTGGAGCCGGTAGGGGACTTTTATTGCTTGGCAATAGTCTTGTTGTTTTTACTAATGACAACTAGTATTTATTCTGACTACAGTTTTCACTGGTTTGTAATTGAATTTTGTTGGATAAAATTACTTCTAAAATGAAGAGTAGTTAACTGTTGATCCGAACAAGTTTAAAATCTAATGAAATAAAACATACTTCTATTGCTGATTAGTCAAAGAAAAAAATACCTTTGGGCAGAATAATGATCACAGGATTGTTATTGTTTATGGGAATCCAATGGTGAGTTTGATTTAGTTTATTTCAGTGCACATGTTTCTATTAAATTTGCAAATAAACTAATAAAATAGCCTGCAAAATAACATTCAGGTGAGTGCATTGTACTCGTCACGGTAAAATTATGTGGCATTTTCCTCATAATTTTGCATTAGTGTCTCTTTGATGAAACTACAAACAGAATGCAAGAGCATGTTACTCTTGATGACCCCAGACTCTGTAAGACTTATTGCTGGGTTTTCTGAATGTATTGAGTCCTCCTTATTGGTTAACCCTTTGCATGCTGGGAAATTTATCGTCTGCTAAAATGTCGTCTGCTGAATTATCACAATTAGCATTTCTTCGATTTAAAAAAAAAAAAAATACTATCAGAATAGCAAACAGTTTGGATCCAGATGAGACGCCACGTTCTGTGGCGTCTCATCTGGATCCAAACTGTTTGCAAAGGCCTTCAAAATTCGGTTCCCGCACTGAAAGGGTTAATTATGCGTAGTAGTTGTGACTCTTGAGTATTGCAATCAACAAACAAGTCTTGCCTTAAACCCACTGTTTATGATAGGCTAACCCAATCACTCCAGGCATTTGTTACTGTATTTACATTGAGTGTTTGAAGTAACTCTGGGTTATGCAATAAATATTTGAAGGCCAAGAAGTCAAACAAATGTGGGTACTAGGGAAAGGGATAGTTATCTGAAACAAGAAATATCTTTTAAAAAGATATATGGGCGTTGGTTGTGGTTGGAGTTTATGAAAGGTAAAGAGTTCAATGAATGAGATCAAGGATAGCGGATGTCTTTCTGTGCAGATACAAAACAGAAAACCAAAAGAATAATGGAAGTGAAATTAAAACATATGAGCCAACCGGCCACATGCGAAGTATCCGTACATATTTTAAATATTTATACGCGTGTTCTTCGAACAAACCTTTTTTAGTGGTTTGTTGGGCATTGCTATTTTATCGAAAATTAATAGTATCGAGAATCGTCGCGCTCATGCTTAATACATTAGTCAATATGGTGGAATAATTTTTGTTAAATTAATTAAAAATAACATTTATCATGGTATTGTTGGAAACACATAAAGAATCTATTATTGACATACCATAATTATATCGCTGGATATCTTCACTTAACATCTTTTTGGTCTAAAGAAAATTGCAGTTCACATAGTTCACGCTATTGCGTCTATATAATGATTATTTTACTGGCCGCGAACTCCGTTCAGAACATAAGGTATTCGTGAAGACCCAGCAATGACCTGTGTATAAACTCTGACATTCACACACACTAACCGCGAACTGACGAAGGTGTAGAATCTACGCACAAATTGTATTGATGTGAAGAGTTTAGTGTAAAACTGTTCTATCTATCATGCCTTTTCATAAGAGATAAAATAGTTTCATGCTGAACATGCAGTAAAACAATGTTAGAAAAACGCGGCCATGTTTCCAATGTTCTGGTGGTATTCTCAAATCAGCCAATGGACTAAATGAAGTGTATTCATTCATGGGTAGCCGCAGGCATTTTTATGAATGTGACCTAAAGGTCACCAAAGGTCAAAAGTGATGTTAATCAGCTACGTTGTAAAAATGGCACATTTGTGTTCACAATTATAAAGCAGCTGTTAGCAAGATATTTTAATTTTACATTAATGTGCCACAATATGGGAAAATGGGGCTTAATTTATTTGTGTAAAGTGTAATCCCTCAAATACTTATGGAATTTAATATTCAACAAAATACAGCTGGCCAATATCTGATACTTGTGAACTGTATTAGCATAAATTACGAGCTTGACTTGGTTCAAGGGTTCAAGAATTCATTATTAGTTTGTTCATGCATACATTTCAAAAGTAATTTCAATAACACCATAACAATTTTAGTGGTTTGTACTTAAATCTATATTTTTGCAGCATGATAACCATTACATTCCTTTTAATAATATATAACAGGCTGTCCCTAGGCAGTGTTTGCACAACTGCCCCGCGGTGCCTGGACTTCAAAATCTATTTTCCCGCTGCCCTTATTTTTCCAATCATATCACATTGATGCTTGAAAATTTTACAAGCGCTTGTAAGCTCTGGTCCAAATGTCTGCGCTCGGCCGACATCAAATCAACACGAAATATCGCCCTTGTGTTGGTATCCCAAAAGGCGATATATCGTGTTAAAAATATCGTGCGTCGCCGCGACTGTTGCGAAAAATATCGTGCATCGCCACAACTGTCAAGCAAAATATCGTGCTTCACCGCAACTGTCCTGCAAAATATTGTGCGTCGCCTCGAATGTTGCACAAAATATTGTGTAACACTTTGTGGGTCGTGTCTCGCGTTCAAAGGGTAAAGCACGAAACACTAAGCAACACACAATATTTTAGGCGACAGTCGCGGGGACGCACAATATTTGATTATCAAATATCGCCCATATTATCAGAATCTCGTGTATCGCGGTCTAATTTCAGACCTCAACACACGAAGCAATACTCAATATTTTGCGCGACAGTCGCGGCAAAGCGCGATATTTGTACTGTTCAAATATCGCTGTAAAAAATGTTGCCTGTAAATTTTACGTCATCAAGCATGTGCATCATGTCGTATATATCTTTTGATATAATATTATTTTATAATAATATTTATGTCTGATCAGCAATTAAAATGTATTTATTGATATAGCAAGCTTTTTACCTCTTTTACTTCAATCTGGCCATAGATAAATATTTAATATTACATAAATATTTTATATAAACGTATATTTGATGATAGGAAAATCGCTTGGAATAACCATTTTAAATATATCACTGAGTTCCCTAGGTTGAGTTATTAGTTGTTCGATTCTATGGTTCAACGTGCATTATGTTCTTTTTGTTTAAATCATATTAGACATGCACAAAAGTAACAGCTTGAACTTTATCTGTATATAATTATATAATAGTCATTTATATTATATCTGTAACCCTGTTAAGCAATATGAAACAAACGTTTTGTGCCCTTCAAAAGCGTATTTGTTAGCAAATATAAATATTATAAAATATGTTGTTTGCACTGTATGCAGTTTTATTTATGACGATAATTTATTTGATTAAGCATTATACATGTAAAAGGTATTTAAAAGGTGAAACAATACCAACAACAAAAATACCGTCTAATTAATGTATCAATAGACTGGACATTAATGTTGCTCGTCAATAATCTGGATAACCTACATGTATAAATGATGATTACACATGTCCTGAAAAGAAATCTTCTGGTTTCATATTGATGTCTTAGTCTTGAAGTTAAATGTTATCTACAAATCTGCAATCCTATTGGATGCGATACAGATTATAATGATATATTATCTTAAAATTGATAGAAATTTTACTACATCGTTCAAATTTCTGAATAGTTTTAAACATTTTTCCTTGTCAATATATATCAAAATTATTCTGAAAATTAATTAATTTGTACTCAGGTTTACTAATGCTAGAATAATCCCTATAAGTGTGTTGAGGGCAGCCATATTAATAATAAATGGTTAAAAATTACTGTAACACCGTTTAAAAAACGTGACAGTCAACAGGGGATAGTATTACAGCGATATTTGAACAGTACAAATATCCCATGTAGCCGCAACCGTCGCGCAAAATATTGAGTATCGCTTCGTGCATTGTGTGTCACGGTCTGAAATTAGACCGCAATGCACAAGATTTGGATAATATGGGCGATATATGTATAATAAAATATCGTGTGTCGCCATGACTGTAGCACAAAATATTGTGCATAGTTTCGTGTTTCGTGCATTGCCCTTTGAACGCGAGACATGACACACGAAGCAATACACAAGATTTTGCGGGACAGTCGGGGTGACGCACAATATTTTGCGCAACAGTCGCGGTGACACACAATATTTTACGTGACAGTCGCGGCATTCCACGATATTTTGCGCGACAGTAGAGGCGACGCACGATGTATTCAACACGATATATCGCCTTTTTGACTACCAACTAGATATTTCGGGGTACATTCTCGCATGTTGCTTCGTGTATCGCACAAAATATCGTGCATCGCCGCGACTGATGCTCAAAATATCGTGCGTCGCCGCGACTGTCATGCAAAATATCGTGTATCGCTTCGTGTGTCGTGTGTTGCCCTTAATGCAAGAAGGGCAAGATTATAGATTGGCACTATCCTGATTCCGTAACCAGCCCAAAGTAAGCTGTCAATGTAGAAGTGCACAAACACGAACAAAGACAAAGACATTTTTTCATATTTTATTCCAACATTTTAATTCATATCTGCTGTAACAGATTTTTGTTGTTTAGACAACGGCCCTTTCAGTCTGTAAGTTTATAGGTTGTAGTTTTCTTGAATAAAAAAAATGATGACTTTTATGAATATTTAAGATTACTAAATGAATTTTTCGCAATATAGCAGCCAGGATAGTTTTGTGTCAATGTATAATGCGCATCAACTTTTTAATTTGAAATTTGGAGATAATAAACTGCCCGCCATACATGTCAACTTCTGGTACTATTTTCTTGGTCAGGACTGACTCTAATGATCTTTGCTGTCAGAGAGTGTAATAAGTTTAAAGTGTTTAAATACTTTCAAAGAAGTATAGATTTTGATGCAGAATATGCATTTAAAAAAAAGAAGAAAAAAGAATGTTGTCATGCGAAAGGGGGTCAGCGCCCTGCTGCACCAACCCCCTTCCTTGCTGTCTTGCTGCTGTGCCTGACCAAATCCTGGGAAAATTTCTATAATTATTATTTAATTAATAATTCATAAAGTTCAGGTAAATGGTGGCAAGCTTATATTATAATTGTACTGTAGTATTACGTCTAATATCTGTTTGAACAAAACAGCTGACAGTTCTCTTATTGTGTAAAATTAGTATTTACTGAATATTGCATGTTTCAATACATCTCACAATGTTTTTAGAATAACTTAAATTGAAAGAACTGTAAGTTGGGTTTTGAAATGATTTTCCTTTAATCTCATTTTCAAATATTGGTACAAGAAAATGTAGTTAACATAACTGTTCAATTGTTCCCAAAAATCAAAATCTTTATTTTTTTTTAAACAGCCAAACATTTTTACAAAGACAATATAAAGAATTCCTCTATAGATAATTATTATACTATCATTTAATTTTTTTGTCAAGTATAAGCTTATAAAACTGTTTTAGTAACCATTAAATTTGGCTTATTACTTCGGAAGTTTTATTTCAAATTAACCTTCATTTAGGCTGGAAATATATTCACAGGTTGAATAGTGTCTATTTACTTTCACTAACTCTTATCAGATAACCTCATACTGGTCAGTTAAATGTTACTTGATAATATATACCAACGCCAGTGATCAAACATTAAAATAAAGTTTAGATATGTTTATTACCGAAAGATCCATTGATCTTCAACCTTGGTAAATTGAACTCCCTATGGTTACAGTGATGTTTGTGGATGGATTAGATTGTTCATACTTGTTTGCAGCCAGTTTGCTGTTCATTGTTACTTTGTTTACGGAGTCATACCACCAGTGGTAATAGAGGGTTGAGTCGTTACTCAGTAACTCGGCTCTAGCTAAAAGAAATCAGTGAGCCGATGGCTTGTCTCTGTAGAGTTGAACAATAGGATGTGTTTTTTATTAGAGAAGACCTATTCATGATTGGAGACATCAATCCTGTAAATAGACACCGTTAAAAAGTTTATTGGTATTCGGAATGTAAAGGATATCTATTATTTGACATAGAAACTCAGAAAGCATAGAGTATGACTTCAATAAGTTTGAAGTCTTTTGTATTTTAAACTGAAATAGAAGAAAGAAATATGAGCTGGCTTATTGGTGAAATAATTTGTGACAGTTAAACCATGTGATTTTTTGTGAGTGTTAGTGCCATAGCTTTTAAGTTTTTTTCCTTTCACTTAATATTGAAAAGCTGTTATTACAAATAATTGCCTGACAGTATTCGGAGGGTGACATAATGGATTAATTGTTGGTTGTATAGGAATAATGGGCACAGAGGTGGCTGCTAGGCCCACCCTAACCCCAGGCCTGACCTCCAATAGTCAGGGACCTGGGCCCAAAAAAAGGGAGCGCAAACGCTCGTTTTCTAGTTCTGCAAGTGTGACAAGTAATGGAAGTTCACTTCGTACGATTTACAGCCGAGATGTTAGTCTTAGGATACAGAGACGGAAGTACAGTCTTGCCACTGCCATAGTGTGTGTTGGTGCTAAAATACATCATCGTTCGTCCCCGGCTCAAAGCCTTCAGGATGAAAAGTCACGAACTCATAATGTCTTCCGGGAAAACACCAAACTTTCTTCTACCACGCTAGACCAACTTAGAGAAACAAGTTTCAATCCAAGTTTCAACTCTTCAGACTCATCTTCTTTCAATAAAAAACCAAACCCAGCAGTCTTAGACTCGCATGACTACAAAAGTCGCTACCGATGTGCGCCAAGTGACAATGTGATGACGGAGGATGTCATATATCAGGACACTGTTGAGTGCCGTGTTTCAGAGGAATCTCAGTCTCAGGAATCTCAGTTTAGCGTGTCAGATCAGTCAACGCTCAGTTCTGACACAAGAACAGAGTGGTCCGACAACAGCAGCTCAGAATTCGATGCGGACTTTAATCAAAACTTTTTTCGCATTGACATATCTAGGTATGTTTGTCATGTCATTTTTATTTTCTTATGTTGATCTTTGGGAAATAAATAAATTTATCCTACATGTAAATGATAATGTTTAAGTAGTGTAAAATATGACCTGAATTTATAATCGTAGTTGAACATTTACCAATTGTGAATTGGAAAACATACTGAACACATTTTTACTGTACAATAACAATTTACCGGCCTTAAATAAAGTCTCTCTTCTCAAAGACCACTTATTATTTTGATAGATCAAACAAAAGGACTATTAATCTAAATCTGTGGGTGTTTTTTTTCAATTTGGAAGTGATTTATAACATATTTAAGATATTTAATCATAAGCACATGACATTGGTGGTAAGCGTTTTCTTCAAGACAGGGTTATTAATTTGAGATAAATATTGCCAGGTGTTAGCCTTAAGATTTAAGAATTTGTAATAAATATGACATTGTTTTATAATCATTTAAAATAATTGTGTGACTTTAAGGCAGTTATAATGATGACATGCCATAATTCTTCAGGTAAAAATTAGGCCATTCTGTTACAATTGCCAGGGCATTTTACTTTATGGCATTAGAACTGAAAACAATATTCCTCCTCGTGATGCACAATAAACACATAATACTTTGAATTTTCACTTCTGGTCAATGTTAACAACAAAAATGTTTCAGAATTACATAAACACGTACATTTACCATATCTGGATGTAAAACACACAGGGGCACCATGTGTGTGGTGTCAAAAAGTGAGTTGTTGAATATTCATCTATTTGATGTCCATTCAAGACAGGTATTCCAATTAATATGAATTACATGATTTTAATGACACTCCTAAGATGTTAATTTATTGTGCTTGACATTTCATTTTTGAACAGTTAAGATTGCATGAAAGAATTATTTTCAGACAATATGGATTTAATTTGAATAATTTACATTTTTTAGGTATTCACATTATAATTTAGAAAAAAAGTTTCCTTTCCCACACACATTTTAATTAAGCATATTATTGCTGTATGGATATTTAAATTAATTTCATGGTGGCATTGCTGTTGCTCTGACACGTTTGGCAATATGTCAATTAAGACTATTAAATATGCAGGGGATATAAAAACTAATGACAAAATGTGATTAATTTCACTAAATATTAATTAACCATATTTATGTTTACCCCGAAACAACACAATAATGTAAAAAATGGTTTTATTCCCTGGCATAAATCATCTGCATTTCAATTAAGAAATATTTGAAAATTCACATAATTACATTGGGATTTACAAACGAACAATCATTAGAATATATGTGCATGTCTGAAAAAAAAGACTAAAAACTATTAAGCTTTTAATTCTGATTTTCATGCAATTATCTGTAAATTTTCAACATGTTTGAATCACTTATTTAAAATAAATTAACCAATATTCTTTACAAAATAGGAAGCTAGTTGTATTTTTGTGTATAAAAGAAAAAAATATTTGCAACAAGGGTTAAGAATATTCTGGCAAGTAAATATTTGTTTTAAAAACCGAGTTTTTTAAGTTTTAAAAACTAGGCAACAATTCAAATATCCTTTCAGTGGGACTGCTGGTGTATTATACTGGTAGATTTCCATAACTCATATACCGACATTATATTTACTGGCTTTGTGCATATGTCCACCGCCTAGCGATCAGGAGGTCCTGTTCCAATCACCATACTAGAAGCTATCTCAAGACACAAAGCACTGGTTCAACCCAGGAAAACACTTGAGTGGTTCAATAAACCTAAAGCTTTTGACCCAATCACGCTTAAATAAGTAGGCTTAAACTTGTCTTAACTGAAATTAATTCAGAACAGGAACATACATTTTATCCCTAGATAAACTTTCTTACAAGAGCAGTAGTTTTGCAAAATTCAAACACGTGTAGAGGAGTTACTCAAGGATTTGCCAAGTATATTTTCTATTTTGTGATATGAAACTTAATTGCCATCTGTTTGGGGCCTTTTCATATAATATGTATTTATTAAAGTAACCTAATACTGACAATCACCAAATATTCGCAAAATATTTTGTTAAATAGAGTTCACCCATAAAAAAATCAGTGTTCCTTATAGCAACTTATGCGGAAGACGTTGGATCTTGGACATATCCGATGAAATTTGCTGATGTCAGATAATATTCATCCAACAAAAAAACAACAACAATATCTAAGACTTTGATTAAAAATGAACATGAAACTATGAATATGTATGAAAAGATACCAACTGATTAATTTTATTTTACTTCAATATGTTATTTAACAATAAAATTAAACAGATGTAATCAACCAGTCGAACTGGCAATCTTTGCTGGTGACTTAACAAACTCCAAGCTTGATTCTTACAACTGGTCAAATATTGCATCTAGTTTTCTGACGTAGGCGACACAACAAAACTTTGAGGGGTTGAAATTAAAGTGTACTGTTTGCAAAAAAGTAGGACATTTCTTTGCGGGATCACAAGAACAGCTCCCTTTAAGAAAATTCTTATCGAGGAAATTCAAGATATAAAGCGAATATTAATACAAAATTAAGCTTATTACTTTCTTACTGATATGACTGAAGTGGCATTCAGAATAATAAACACAAGTAATAAAAGGGTATAAAATGAGCCGCGTTCTGATAAAACTGGGCTTATTGCATGTGGGTAAAGTGTCATCCCAGATTAGCCTGTGCAGTCCGCACAGGCTAATCAGGGACGACACTTTCCGCTTAAACTAGATTTTCGGTAAGGAGGGACTTCCTTGAAACTAAAAATACCATAAAAGCGGAAAGTGTCGTCCCTGATTAACTTGTGCGGACTGCACAGGCTAATCTGGGACGACACTTTACGCACATGCATTATAACCAGCTTTCACAGAACAAAACACAAATAGCTAAAAACACCTTTTTCGGCACGAACGTTGCCATCTGGATTGTCATGTGAAGTCTAGTAAATTTTAAAGTTATTTGACCTCATATCCTTTAAGATTTTTTTGTCTTTCACATTGGTTGCTTATAGCAATAATCAAAATTTTAACATGAGATGTGGTATGGTAACATAGATTTAACAAGATACAAAATGATTTTTTGTGGGACAATCAATATTCCATGTTAATGTCCCCGCCACAAACAATATTGTGCTCCAAAGCCCATTTTGCGTTTGCTTGCAAATATTCGGGTATTGTAGCCGGAAACTCACATGGAATATATTGTGACACAAAAAATTAAAACTAGTATTTTGTATTGCGTTAAATCTATGTTACCAAACCACATCTAACGTTGAAATTTTGGCTATATTGCTAAAAGGAAATTTTTTTTTTATGTGTTAACTTTATTTATCGAAATATTGTAAGATATATTCGTTGATTTTGAGTGTTTATGTGCTTTTAAAATATAGCAGTTAGCTCTTGCAGTGATGGATACTTTCAAAATTATGTACATAGACTTCAATTCATTTTCATTACAAATTCTGTGATGAAAGAGGTTCAACCATTTCGCTGTGTTTTATTGAATCAATATCACTAGGACAAATTATGACTGTTATGTCAAGAAGACTTTGTTCTTGAAAAGTGTCTTGACCTTTTTTGTCATCAGTGTAAAAACAGTTATGATATTACATTGTTTGTTTGGTATTACATATTATCATTCTTACTTCAACCAACAAGGTTTTGTTACAAGTGTTTTTGTGTTTGAGAATAGTGTGTTGTTGTTTTCTCTGAACAAGAAAATATTAACAGGGGACTTCACAGGCTATTTTTTTCCAACCCTTTACACACATACATTAAGCCTGCTTTAATTCCTCGAGACCAGCTCGTATTTAAAGTGACTTTACATCAGTCATACTAATATGAACTTGTATACTTGTGACTCAGATAACAAATGCATTTCAATTTAATATTCAGGTGTTACTGGACAAAATTCTCATGACAAATCAGAAACTAATGTGAATACGCCTTGGTTTGTAAATAATATTGGTGCAATTTGCAAGAACATGCAGGAACAGGCAACCTGGACTGGACTTACTTTGAAAAGAAGTCATTTATATCAGTGTTTTTTTTCTACCATTTTGATTGGAAAATTTGCAGCGTTTTGACTAAAATTGGTAAATTAGTGTTGTTATATATTATAGTGTTTCTAAATTAAGAATACAGGACTGGTGTTTTCAGAAATATTGAGATCTAAAAATAAAAAATAAACAATTTTGGAAATCTTTATTTAGAATTTTTAGCTCTCTTTGGGAAATATAAATACTTTTGTCCATTAGGAATGGGGCCCATTACCGGACCGGATTTTGAATGAAAGAAAAAGTATATTGTATACAACAAGTGTGAAGTGGCCAATAATAATAAAAACATTAATTGCAGGATTTAAAGTTAGGAGTGGGGAATAAAATTATATTTATGAATATTTGTCTGCTGTTTAACACTAAAAAAAAGCCTCTTTCATTCTCATAATCCCTAAATGACTGAGGCCTCGTCACACGTGATGTTACAGGCAAAGGAACTTAAATTGACACAAGAAACTATTAATTGACAATCAAATTTTTCAAACTACATGTAGGAGGCAATTTCAAATATTGCAAATTCTATACTCTAGTTTGAAACTTGTAAAGATTTTACACTTACAAATTTACATACATTGTACTATACTATAAAGGAATGTAAAATGTTTAGCCAGTTTCTCAGGAATGACATGATGGATATCATGTAAAGTTGTTGCATTTATTCCCCGCGTGAATATTGAATATATAGGCATAGTTAACGGTATTTTGAAATATATGGGCCTTTTAATACTTGGAAATTGTACATATATGCTATATAGACAGGTTACAGGTCATCAAACTTACATGATTGTCACCTTCACCTTTATGAGAAACTAGGGATTTCTAGTTTACATCAATTACACATATTGATTGTTGGCCTGGTATTTTTAGTGCAACTATTGTTTTATTAGTCTCCAGTGATGTTTATGGTGTGAAATAATTATTCTTAATGTTTTTTGTCCAAGATTGGGCGACCTTGTGTCTGTTTAATGATTATGAAAGTCTATTGGTCTCTGGGAAATTGTCTGTTTTATTGTTCCTGTTGATAGAACGGTTCGTAAAACATATTGATTCAGAGTCATAATTTCTTAGCTAATTGGTTTCATATGTCACCACAATGAGTTCTATATGTCAGCTTGAATGTAGAGTGTTAAAATTCATTTGGTAGTTCTGGGAAATTGAATATTACTGCCTGGTAATAAAAATACTGCACACTCATTATTTGTGACATACATGAGTGGAGTGTGCACTAAGTTTTCTATTATCTTAATTGCAAAATATATGCTCTTTATTTAAAGGGAAAGGTGTTTTCAAGTTTGTATTATGCATTTTAATTATGATTCCTTAGGAATAGGATATATTGTTTAACCTGATTACTTAGGATGTATTGTTTAACCTTTCAACAGATTTTAATTGTTGTAGTCTGTACAATTTTTTTTACAAAAGTATTTTATTATCCCCCGCCATAGGCGGAGGGATATTGTTTTGGCGTTGTCCATCCGTCTTTCCGTTCTTCTGTCTTTCCGTCCTTCCGTCCGGAGCAATATCTTTGAAGTGCTTTGGCGAATTTCATTGAAACTTGCTTTTTAATATAAGCTTACAGCTTTATCTCCATTGACACATGAGCCAGAGCCATGAAACTTGCCATAGTTTTTTTCAATCATCTGGGGGTGCTTCACATTCAACACCCATAATCCTATGTGCCAAGGTCAAGGTCATAGATTGAGGTCAAAGGTCACAAATTTGATCATTTTGTTCATTAATTAGTCATTCCATTACTATGCCATGAAACTTGCCATAGTTGTTCTCTATCATCTGGGGTTGCTTCACATTCAACACCCATAATCCTAGGGGCTAAGGTCAAGGTCACACATTGAGGTCAAAGGTTACACCCATCCATAAACAAAATTTATATGGCGGGGGATATCAATTCAACGAATTTGCTTGTTATTATTAATGTTTTAACTATTGTTTAACCTACCCCTGAACACTTTGAGATTGTTGCATTTTCTACAGAGTTGTCTTACATTGATAGTCATGGTCATGCTTGATGTGCAAAAGCCTTGATTATAATCCAAAGTTAATACATCCTCACCTTGCATCACTATTGCATTTTGTGACAGATGCTTGGATGCATAAATCATGAGTGAAACCAACAGATTGTATATATTTGTCCTGCAGTAAATGTTCTTCGGCAAATCTGCCTTATATAAATATTTTTACAATTGAGAAGGATATGTGGTGTTGTTTCACATATATCTAAACAGTTGATAGTACTATTTCACATATAATTTTACAGCAGATGGTACTATTTCACATATAATTTTACAGCAGATGGTATTATTTAACATATATATGTACTGATGGTATTATTTCACATCTACCTTTGTTCCATGGTGCCTTGCCTGCTTTACATGCTTTCATATAGAACAATAATTTGTAAGCATATTGACAGCATGGAGGCATGAACCTGCATGTTCTGGGTTCATATGACTCATTCACACCACTATGCTGCACTCCATTGTTCTCATTTGCATATCAGTGTGTTATTGGTACATTTGGTGTCGGCTGGTTGCTCCCCGTTTTTGTCCAAACAGACACAGGTCCCTGAAACCTAAACAGAACTGTTCTGTGTTGCAGACGAGGCTTATCGCGAGGTGTTCTAGACGAGCATCCGTCCCTTGAGATTGTCACAGCAACGAACTTCACCAAGACCATCGCAGATGCTATTGCCAAGTAAGACACAACTTTCTTTTGTTGAAAAAGTGTGGATGCTTTTATTGTTTTTTCATCTTTTAAAATGTGTTGTTGATTTTTGCTTCAAACAATCAGTTTGTTAATAGTTTAAAAAAAATTTAAACATACAAACATTTTAATTAAATATTCAAAATCAGTTGGAGCTGGTTAACTAATGGCAATTTAAAAACTGAAACACTGTAACAACTGGCAAAAAATCTGACTACAAAAACAAAAATGAACATAACATAAACTCCACTCTTGCTATCTCCACAGTTACCAAGAGCCGTTGAGCAGTCAGCAGTCGTCCCCAACGATCACCGAGGATGCAGCTAGCTCGGGCCAGTCCCTACAGGGTGACCTGTGCGCCACGGGTTACACCACGGAGCGCAGCAGCGTTGAATCAAGCTACTCATGGGATGTAAGTCACAACTTCCAATCACTCAGAACCAGAGTGAACATGGCTTTATGCAACCAGCAGAAAACCAGAACAACTTGCAAGTAATTACTCTCAGTTTGTTGTTTGCTGCTCATCAGTATCTTATGGTTGGAAATGTAGATGCTAAAACTTGAATCTTCTCTGAAATCTAATTTGAATTTCTAAGGGACTACATATGTGGGCAAAGTGTGTAGCTGAGTGGTAAATGGTTAACCCTTTGCATGCTGGGAAATTTGTCGTCTGCTAAAATGTCTTCTGCTGAATTTCTAAAATAAGCATTTTCTTTCATTTTTTGCAAAGAATACTATCAGAATAGCAAACAGTTTGGATCCTGATGAGACGCCATGTTCTGTGGCGTCTCATCTGGATCCAAACTGTTTGCAAAGGCCTTTTAAATTCGGTTCCAGCACTCAAAGTGTTAATAGCCTAGAGGTAAGTGCTTTTACCTTATGAGCATAAAAAGGTAAAAGGTTTGAGTCTCATACAAGGCTGACATGGCTGGTTGCCTACCCAGCAGCTAGTTGAAAAGAGCGGTACAGATTATACCTTCTTGCCAAGCCTCCATCATAAAAGATATTAAACAGGAATGAAAATTTTCATAAGTCCAACTGGCTGGCCTTTTTTGAGAAGGGTGACACTATAACTTTACATAGGCTTCTTATCATAAAGCATTCTATGAACCCTTGTGATGGAAACCTTCAAAAACGTGTGTAAGCATTTTGCATTTTTGGTTAGGAATTGACTATTTTAGCTCTTTGTTTAATTGCCATGATTAAACTGACAAAACTTTTAATCAATAATGAACAAATTAAAAAGCTTATTTTTTAAATTGATTTTCACAAAACTTTTACATACATCCTTTAAAGTAGGTATGTTGGTAATGTCTTATAAAGGATTCAATGACAATCGGACCATTATGTCTAGCCCTTGGTATACTATAATTTGTTGTAAATATCCATTAAAAATTTGATCCAAAGATTTTTAACAAAAATGTTTTTAAATTGTTTGAAATGTGCTGTTGCATCACGATGACAACAGACTGCGGAATATTTCATTTTAAATAAAACATATTTATCTTTTAAAATTGCACTTAAAGTAGAGATTATAACACTTGTCATATTTATCCCATTACCTTGCTGTGAAAATCATCATGTTAGTTATTAAACTTTTTCAGTTTTTTTCCTCATTTGAGAAATAACCCACCTTGTTGAATCATCCATTTAGACTGTCAATGCTGTCAGAACAGGCTTGCTCTTCTCAGAATATGATGTAATATTCAGAATATTTTATTTCATATTTGATAAATGAATAATGAAAGTAAAAAATGACAGGTTATTAATTTCCCATGCATTTAGAAGTTAGATCTTATTAGTAAATCAAAGCATTCATAGACCACATCGGCGCAGTCAATTTGAGTGCATTTGGTTGCAGTGTCATAAGCCCATTATTATCTGCAGTTGGAATGCACACAGTTTTATAGGGACATGACAATTTAATACCATTTATTGTGATATGATCGTTAATAATTGTACTGCTTACAGTATCCGGGTGTCTGACGGGTGTGTGGTATTGACTGTTTCAAAAGATTTGCTCCAAGTGGAGGCATATCTGCCTGTGTTGTGAAATTTAAGCCTGTTCAAATCTTAAATTTTTACATTATGCACGTTAGATTGAAGTTTAATTCTACCATTACTGATTCAGAAAATCATGATCTCTAGTGTGATTCTCCTGCTTTCATTAAAATATATCAAATGTCCTTGATTGAATCTGGTAGGCTTGAATCCTACTGAAGCAAATGACCTATTAATGCGTAAAGAAAGATACGGTTTTCTGTAAAATTTCAATTTCAAATTGGAATTTAGTTGCATAGTTTGTATTGAAATGTATAAATCATAGCTTACTTGTGAGTTATTGGCTTTGTAGGGTCTAGGATTGATAGTGTTGTATTGTTGTCATGGTTACAACTTGTTAAACTTAATTTTAATACAACATGCTTGGTGCTCAGTGAGCTGTTGGTAAAGAAGACCAGCTCCTACCTCAGTTTGTTGGACACCATGAGTTTAAGATCTTGTCAGAACAAAAAAGATCAGGGCATGACAGCAATCTCTTGTTAAACACTGTCATTTTTGCTAGCACTTACCTTTATATCATAGCCCTCTTGTTTGTTGATGTGTTTCTACAGGACTCATTAAAATCCAATGGGTATTTCTTTATAAGAAATAAATATAAGCATCTTATGGATGGGGATTTTTTTGTATGCCCCCCTTCGAAGAAGAGGGGGTATATTGTTTTGCACATGTCGGTAGGTCGGTTGGTCCGTCCGTCCACCAGATGGTTTCCGGATGATAACTCAAGAACGCTTAGGCCTAGGATCATGAAACTTCATAGGTACATTGCTCATGACTGGCAGATGACCCCTATTGATTTTGAGGTCACTAGGTTAAAGGTCAAGGTCACAGTGACTCGAAATAGTATAACGGTTTCCGGATGATAACTCAAGAAAGCTTACGCCTAGGATCATCAAACTTCATAGGTACATTGATCATGACTGGCAGGTGACCCCTATTAATTCTGAGGTCACTAGGTCAAAGGTCAAGGTCACAGTAACTCAAAACAGTAAAATGGTTTCCTGATGATAACTCAAGAATACTTAGGCCTATGATCATGAAACTTCATAGGTACATTGATCATGACTGGCAGATGACCCCTATGGATTTTCAAGTTACTAGGTCAAAGGTCAAGTTCACAGTGACAAAAAACGTATTCACACAGTGGCTGCCACTACAACTGACAGCCCATATGGGGGGCATGCATGTTTTACAAACATCCCTTGTTTTATTATTAATTCTAATGTTGTTTTTTCTCTAGTAAAAGTACAATCAAACAGATCACTGCTATAATGACATATGTCAGGTAAAAAGTCCACTTGGATTATTGATTAAACTGTCTTAATTCAAGGGTGTGGCGTATCATCTTCACTATCATCTTTCATGAGTCAGAGTTTTTGCCAGGCTTTAAAACATGTTGTGGCCGACATGTGATTTTAAATTTACATTGAATGCAACATGTACAAACTATATCTTATAAATTGGGTGAAAATTCAATAAAATTCCAAAATTTGAAAATAAAATTATTATTATGCCCCCCTTCGAAGATGAGGGGTATATTGTTTTGCACATGTTGGTCGGTCCGTCCACCAGATGGTTTCCGGATGATAACTCAAGAACGCTTAGGCCTAGGATCATGAAACTTTATAGGTACATAGGATCATGACTGGCAGATGACCCCTATTGATTTTCAGATCACTAGATCAAAGGTAAAGGTCACAGTGATTCAAAATAGTAAAATGGTTTCCGGATGATAACTAAAGAATGCCTAGGCCTAGGATCATGAAACTTATAGGTACATTAATCATCACTGGCAGATGACCCCTATTGATTTTCAGGTCACAGGTCAAGGTCACAGTGACTCAAAATAATAAAATGGTTTCCGGATGATAACTTAAGAATGCTTACGCCTGGGATCATGAAACTTCATAGGTACATTGATCATGACTGGTAGATGACCCCTATTAATTTTCAGGTCACTAGGTCAAAGGTCAAGGTCACAGTGACTTGAACTAGTAAAATGGTTTCCTGATTATAACTCAAGAATGCTTACGCCTAGGATCATTAAACTTCATAGGTACATTGATCATGACTGGCAGATGACCCTATTAATTTTCAGGTCACTAGGTCAAAGGTCAAGGTCACAGTGACTGGAAACAGTAAAATGGTTTCCTGATGATAACTCAAGAATAATTAGGCCTAGGATCATGAAATTTCATAGGAACATTGATCATGACTGGCAGATGCCCCCTATTGATTTTCAGGTCACTAGGTCAATGGTTAAGGTCACCGTAACAAAAAATGTATTCACACAATGGCTGCCACAACAACTGACAGCCCATATTGGGGGCATGCATGTTTTACGAACAGCCCTTGTTCCTAATGGTCTTTATGTAAATTGCATTTTCCCTGTTTTTTGTTTTACATAGAATATTCACTGCAATAAAATACATCCATATATAGTTTGGTTGTGATGCAATGGCAAGCATTTACAGACTTGCCATCTTAAAAATATAGTGTTGTAATCTTTTAAATGCCAAAATACTAACTGAGGTCTGCAAATTTATTTTTAAAAACCTGCATGCGTGAATTTTCACAGTATATTGAAGACAGTCATGCAGGTAGTATTTAGTCTCTTTTGCTTTAAGAAAGAAACGTAAAACTGACAGATAAATAAAAATGAAATTTATACTATTTTTGTATGAGAAATGATTATAGACTTAGTTTGTACATGTTTGAGTGCTTAACATCCTAGTTTGTCAATGTTTACTGTTCAGATATTGTGAATCCATGGAGTGGATCACCCCATATTCTGATGTGCAGCATGATAACCAATCAATTAGACAGTATATTTTTATGAAGACCAATCAGTTAGACAGTATATTTTATGGGTGTACTTTCAATCATTGAGAACATGCCATTTTTTAAGGAGATTTGAGATTATTACTACACCAGATGGGACAAAAGGTTGTTTTCTTTATAAGTACATTGAAAGGTTAACAATATGGTTATCTATTTAAAATATATGCAGCTCTGAAATAAACCATTAAGCAGTTAAACAATTAAATTAAATAAAAAACAAGTAACTTGTTTGTGTGATAAACTTTTTCTTAGTACGTAGGCCACTTAATAATAAGGATAAAATTTTCAAGTTTTTTTAAGAATTCAAATTCTTGTAACAATTTCCTAAGTAAACATTTTTGCTTAATAATTTATTAAATTATAAAAGTTATCATTTTCTTGCAGTTATTTGGGATTTTAGTTATATTTTGTATTAAAAAAATCAGCCAACATTTGTATAGGCCTTTTTATGCACCCGGATCGAAAGATCGCGTGTATATTGTTTTTGGCCTGTCTGTCTGTCATTCATTGTGTGTGTCCCAAAACTTTAAACTTGGTTAAAGTTTTGCGATACTTTTGCAATATTGAAGATAGCAACTTCATTGGTATTTGGCATGCATGTGTATCTCATGGAGCTGCACATTTTGAGTGGTGAAAGGTCAAGGTCATCCTTCAAGATCAAAGGTCTAAAAAAACAAATCCAAGGGAAGTAATAAGCTTTAAAAGGGAGATAATTTCTAAGCCTGCCAAATGATATATTGAAATTTTATTTCAAAGCGGCACAATAGGGGGCATTGTGTTTCTGACAAAAACATCTCTTCTTCATCAATAATCATTGATTTTATGGAGAAAATTTTGATTGTTAATTCTGTATATCTTGTTATCATCATGTTGTGACAGTAAAATGTGATTAAGGAACCAAAACCACATCAATTGATATTCTTAATCCTCAGTTGTTAAGGGGATAGGGCATTATAGGAATGTCTTCTGTCCGTCAGTCTGGATTCTTTTGTGTCCGCTCCATATCTCATATATAATTTGTTGGATTTTTAGCTCACCTGATTGCTCAGTGAGCTTTTGTGACCGGTCTTTGTCCATCGTCCGTCCGTCCATTTTTGTTCGTAAACACTGTAGAAGCCATATTTATAGTCAGATCTACATGAAACTTGGTCAGAAGATTTGTCTCAATGATATCTCGATCGAGTTCGAAACTGGGTCATGCTGGGTCAAAAACTAGGTCAAAAAAAAAGGAAAAGCTTGTAAACACTGTAGAAGTCACATTTAATGCCCAATCTTCATATAACTTTGTCTAAATGTCTGTCTTAATGATATGTTGGTTGAGTTCAAAAGTGGTTCCGGTCCATTGAAAAACATGGCCGCCAGTGGGCGGGGCAGTTTTCCTTATATGGCTATAGAGAAACCTTGTAAACACTCTAGAAGTCACAATTTTGGCCCAATTATCATGAAAGTTAATCAAAACATTGGTTTTATTGATATGTCAGACGAGTTTGAAAATGGTCCAGATCAGTAAAAAAACATGGCCGCCAGTGGGCAGGGCATTTTTCTCAATATGTATATAATGAAAACATGTGAACACTCTAGATAACACATTTTTTTGCCCAATTTTCATGAAATTTGGTCAGAACATCTGTTTCCTTGATACAAGAGTTGAGTTGGAAAATGGTTCCAGTCAGTTGAATAACATGGCTGCCGGGGGGGGGGGGCAGTTTTCTTATATTTATATAGTAAAAAAAAGCTTGTGAACACTCTAGAAGTCACATTTTTTGCCCATGAAACTTGGTGAAAACATTGGTTTAATATATATCTCAGAGGAGTTTGCAAATGGTCCCGATGGGTCAATAAACATGGCTGCCAGGGGGGTGGGGCAGTTTTCCTTATGTGACTATATAGAGAAACCTTGTGATCGAATACTTTAGAAGTCACATATTTTGCCTAATCATCGTGAAACTAAGTCAATACATTGGTTTTATTGATTTCTTGGACAAGTTGGAAAATTGCTAAGATCGGTGAAACACACTTTTTAGCTCACCTGATTGCTCAGGTGAGGTTTTAGGATTGGTCTTTGTCCGCTGTCCGTCCTTCCACATTTGGTTTGTAAACACTCTAGCATTCACATTTCTCAAGCATTCTGTATCAAAGTTGCTGAAAGATCTCAGTCAAGTTTGATGATGAGCAAAATCACATAATCAATGCCATAATTATTGCCCTTAGATTGTTCAAATTTTCATTATATTATCCAAAATCTTTGTAAGCAAAGTTTGATGTTTGGTAAGGGGGGTCAACTCAAAATATAGGTCACCATTTCAAATCTTACAAAAACAAAAACACTCCTTACGCCAGAGTTTTGGTTCAATAATGATGAAACTTGACCAGGATGTTTGTCTGGTCAATATCTAGGTCAAGTTTGACATTAGGTAAAGATTGAATGAACCGACTCCTCTCAGGTGAGCGAACTAGGGCCAAGATGGCCCTCTTGTCATACAACTTAGTCTCAAATGTTTAAAGCGCAAGGAGAACACAGGCAAAAGGCACAAGCCAAACAATCTGGTTTAAGTTCACGGTACTACTTTCCTGTAAAACATTTTAGCCCCTACTTTTGTATGTGATCCTATTATATAACAAACTCATTGTAGGATTTTCATAAAACCTACCAACAAATTTAATGTCATTGATGCATAGTGCAGAAAGCATGAGTCAGTAATTATGGCTGAAGGTCAATGTCATATTTGAAGGATCAATTATTTGAGCCTTCATTATCATTTCATCTTTTTATCTCCTTTATGCTTTGAAGGAGTTTAATGAAACTCGGCCTACCATGTTAAGGTTGTTGAAACTATGTGTAGTAAGCAAGAGTCAGACATTATGGGTCAAGGTCATTCTTCAAGGTAAAAAATTAGAGCTTCAATTTTTGCGTCTCCTCTATGTATCCTTTACTCTTGAACATTGGTTACATTATTTAACCCTTTACCACTTAGATACGTATTTTGACACACTTGTAGTCCCTTAGAAAGTTAAATTTAATTAAAGACCTTTCTTACTAGATTCAAGTTTTAACGGCTTCATTTCCAACCCTTAGAAATTGATGAGTAGCAAACAGCTTACAATCTGAACACACTGTAAGTAACTCCCAGGCTGTTCTGGTTTTATGCTGTTTGCACATAGCCATTTTCAATATGCTTCTTAGTGTGAAAGGTTTAAGTCATGGATGCAATGTTTAGAAGGCAGAAGTCGACCCTAGTTGCAAAAATTCAAAGTCGAACTTGAAGGTCAATAGTTGAGCTGTCTTTTTTTGTATCTTCTTCTTATCTCCTGATAACATTGAAGGAATTTATGTCACTCAGAAGATCTCTATAACTCAGGAGTCAATCACACTGGATCATAATCAAGGTCACCTCTTCAAGGTAGCAAGAATATCAGCGGGAATATAGTTGTCTCTTGGACTGCCGCATGATATTCGAGTTAACATTATTTCAAGCAAGTTTGAATTGTCAATTCTCAGTTATCAAAAAACAAATGTTCCAGCTTTGCCTTATATGTAGAATGGAATCAGAGCAGGTTTTATCTAGCAGTTAAATGTTACCATTAGAGTGCTTATTTGGTCATGTTTTGAACATTTTCACATATAAGTGCTATTAAATATTAGGCTATGTCGAGGAAAAGTGTGGATGATAATTGTTTATTTTGTAAAACACACATCCCTGAATATAAGAATCATGTCCTTAAGTTGTGAAATTGCTTCCTCTGTCAAAAGATATGCCTGATTTATGTCAAATTGTATTCAGTTTCAAATTTGTTGAGCATTAAAAAAATTGTAAAACTTTTTGGCATTTAGAAATCGACTTTTTGATGAATGGGCTTGAAATCAGAAATACCCACTAATCGGTTGCAAACAGAGCAGGTGCATTATAAATCCTTTCAAAATCACAACGGTTAATACTGTTGTTATTTGAATGTTACTATCATTGGTTGATAAATGGGTTGTTTGTACCTATATAATAGATGTGTTTTTCTATAGTTGAGAAGATCCGGATAATCCCTATTGATAAGTGCATTTTGTCATGAAGGGTGTTAAATGAAATCTACTGAGGTGTGAAAAGTGACTTATTAATTACAAAAATCTGTTTGTTGCCGCATCTTTAAACAATATTCACACTTGCTTAGACAAGGACACAGCATGTATTGATCTTCTCTGAAATTTGTTTTGCAAAGAATGAAAAGGCTTCAATAATTGTGTTTTAAATCTGTTAATTTATTACATGATCTGTTGAAACAACATTCATAAAAGTGCAAAATCAAGCTGTGTCTAATTTGCATAAATATTTGTACAAACACTGTGCAGTGGTAATCAATTCCCGTTGAAATAAATATCCATCAACAAGTAGTTGAAAGCATGCCTAGACACCAGCCAGCAGTATTGTGCAATGAGTAAATAACTGATAGCAATAGTGAACATTACAACGTTAAGAGATGTTCAAAGGAATATAGGCATCAAAATAGAACATAAATATTGACTGCTACTAAGAAGCAATGCTCATCAGTAATTAAATAGTAGAAGAGATCATTTCACAGATGCACCTAGTTTGATTTACAAAAAAATGCAAACTGACTAATGAGGTCATTCCCAAATTTGATTACTAACTTTAAATCAGAAGATTTTTGCTCCCATTTAAAAGTTTGTGTTATATATACATATATCAGCAACTCAACTAAACTTTAAAGAGGTTGTCATTGATTTTTTACAGTAACTTCTACCTATGCAAATTTCCATGAAATGCACACAATGATCGACTCTTTCAATTACCAAATGAAAATAATAATCCTTTCCTGTTGATCCTATCAATAATGTGTTCATTTTCAGGAGTTTGACCGGCAAGCTGCCAAGACAGTACAGAGGTTGTTTGATGAGATAGATTCAGTGTTGTTTGAACTGCGGTCAAACCAGGCCGAGCACAGCATCTACAAGGAGTGCCAAGAATGGGGGACACTCTTTCCACATTTACGGTTAATACTGTCTGATGTTTGTTTGCGAACATTTGGTGTCTGGCTCATATGTTTTGTTGTATGTCAAGGAATTTATAAATGCATTTGCACAAATGATAATCATACCATTACCAAGTGTTGCTTATAACAAACATGCTGCTCACTTGAATGTCAAGGTCACAGTGGACACCTGGAGATTTATTAAGTGAAAGTACATTTTATGTATGGCTAATAACTTTGTCTTGAATTATAAACTTTTGAAATTAATTGGTGTAAGTAATCATCATATCAAGGCAACAAGTCATGTGCAACAACGATGTTGCTTGCTTCAAGGTCAAGGTTAAAGGAGATATTTGGGAGTTTTAAGATATTCCATGTATGTGAATAGTGAAGATATGTGTCGGGTCATTTACATTGTTATGCAGGAAGGGATCCCAACATTAATATGCTCAAATGATCATAATATCAAGGCCACATGTTGCACGCAGCAAACGTTATTCATGCTTCAAGGTAAGGTCACAATGGACACTTAGAGTAGTGTGCACATTCCTTATATTGCCAATAAATCTGTAGTGTATTATTGAATATTGAAATAAATTGGCACAGATATTTATCATATATATAATAAAAGAACTAGGGTCACCATGGTTACAATTGACACTTGAAGTTTGTTCCTAGACCTTATATGTGTTAAGGATAGTAATATTATGAGTGTTAAACAACACTTGTTTGGGTTTCCAGTGAAATATGGGGGGGGGGGGGGGGGCATCCGTGTCATTGGAAACATTTCTTGTTTGACTTAAATCAGGAATTACTTGTTCAAGCAAAATGTTAATTACTATAAATAGCAGTCATGTCACAGAAAAACACTGTAATCTTAATATGGTTCACAACACAAGAAAAATAATTTTGGTTAGACTCAAATCCAATGAATTAAGGGGAGGAAATAGCAAATAAAATATGCTTTTACTTATCAAAGTTCTTTATCAATGCTTGAATGTATTGTGTTGTATTACAGGGTACTTGGTCGTCAGCTGGTTCCAGGCCAGGAGGTGGGGTACGAGATGATTGAGCGGGAGTTGACGCGACCAAGCACCACCAGCAGCATGGGCATTGAGGAAGTCACAGATCAAGACCTCTCCCTCAACTCAACTGACTCTCAGGGGTAGGGGAGGCGAGGATGCCTTAACTGTTGTATTTGTGCCACACTCTGGAGAACGGGGCTTTATGCGTGTGGGTATAGTATCATCCCAGATGATAATCTGCACAGGCTAATCAGGGACAAAACTATCCACCTAAAGTGGATTTTTTTCTAACAAGAGGCTTCCTTTAAATGAAAAACTCTATGAAAAGAGGAAAGTGTTGTCCCTGATTAACCTTATCAGACTGCACAGGCTCACCTGGGATGACACTTTACGGACATGCACCAAACCCCGTTTTCCCAGAGATAGGCTTATTTTTGATAGCTACTAACAAGCACTCAGGGATGCAGAGCTCTAAGACTGCGTTGCCATTCTTATTTCAAAGCTACCGCCGCCTGTTTTCATTCAGCATGAGCACTTTGCCATCTTATAAAGACTATCAGGTGTATTGTCTCTTCAAAGATGGGTTTATACCTTAGTTTTAGACTTAAAATATTCAACCCACAGGCTTGAGACACTTTTGTGTAAGTTTTTCATTGTAAGAGTCAGTAAAATCATTTTAATATGCCTCAAAAAGGTTCTAACTTGTGACCTTGCTATTGGGATTAAGATACTCAAAGCATTTAAAGATGGCTGAAAAAAACACAAAATAAAAATTAAACGGTTATGTTTGGGCTTAAAATTTAACCTCATCTATAGAACATATGGTTATACTTTTACAAACATTTTGTGACAGGCATTATTAATATAAACACTATACTTGCGGTAGACAAACAGTCAATGGTCGGCTTTAACTTATGGAAATGGTAGGATATGTTTACTCTTTATTGATAACAATCAAAATGTCTCAATGCCCAGTCCCTATACAAACTCTTCAGATTTGGCTATTTTGGTTACTTACTTGGCGTAAAATTGAACTTTTGATGTAAATGAATGTTGTTTTTAAAGAGTTTGTAGTCAAATATTTTAATATTTTAAGTGGTCCTGCTCTGATTTTCAGACAAATTTAAGTTCTGCTGTACTCTGCAGTTTGATTAATTTCTCAAAGCTCAAAGAGGATTAAAAGAAGTGCAATATTTTGCATAAGCCATGTGTAAATTAAATAATTTTGTAATAATTGTCTGACGTCCCGCTTTATTTATTTGATATAAAGCCAAACGATCACAATTTCTTTAGTGTAATTAATCTAGGATAGAATTTCAAAAATATTTATCCATGTTTCGAAGTTTGCCATTAAATGTTTTGAATTGATAAATGTAAACAATGAAATTAAAGAGCGCCAGTATTAAACAAAAATATATGTAAAAAAAGAAAAAAAAGTAATCAACACCTTGGCTCGAACCACTGACCCTTAGAGTAAAAGTATAGTGCTTTTACCATAAGCTTGGCCATCTATGCTAATCAGTCTGCAAAATTCCCCTATCGCCTGATCGCCAATGCTATGAAATCTCGGCTCTGGCGATAGAAAAATTGAATATAGATCACCTGAATTGCGATGAAAAAAAATCAGAGAAAATAAACCAATAAATAATCAATTTACGCATTTCATGAGTAAATTCTTACAGTGACACCGCTTGGATACTTCCCTTAGTTTTCTATCATTAGAGATCTCCCTTAACTGTTATAGAGAGTTTAAAGTCCGGCTTGCGTATTTAAAATGTAATACTTTTGGTAAACTGAACTTTAATTCTACGCCGATAAATGAAATAATAGTGCGATTTTTTTTTTTAATTAAGTAAAACAGTGGAATGTGTGTTATTAATAGCTTTGAAATTATGAAATAACCGTTACAATGTAACACTTCAATATTTGCACATGTCATAAAGTCACCGATGACCCTTTTAAAATATCGGTTTATTATCATGATCGACTGATGTAAAAGCTTATCCAGGCTTAGATCAAAAGATGAAAGCTAGAGTTTTGATAGTTCTCTGGAAGCGCAATTAATACACCGCCTTGCAGGCGGAGTTAAGCGGTACATTGAATATCGATAGTATCCAATGAGAACGCGCGCATTCTATATACATATGCAGTAGTTTACCTAAGCGATGAAATGACGTTGTTATGGATATATATTTACGCACAAAAAGTTAACACGGGCAACACATTCCCAACAGTAAATATGAATACGACTCACTCTAGGATTTTAACTGTTAACTTGTTTCGTGTTTCAAAACTCTTAAAAAATAATTCCCCAGTCTATGCTCAATTTATTTTGAATTCATTACCATACACACGAAAACTAACTCACCCATGCATAGTGCCAATGTATCCATACGTAAACGACTTTATTTTATATCCCTCTTAGTGTATTATGTTAGTAAATGCATACAAATAAAAAAATATATTTTCAAAATATAGTGATCAATTGAATCAAAACACTTGAACTCATAAAACAAAATTTTAACATTCTAGCTAATTAATATGTGCCCATTGGCTCTTATTGAACAAGACATGTGGGTCTGTAACGAATGCGAATAAATGTGTTGGTATATACAGTAGTGCACAAAATTTAAGACACCCTCGCTTTCCATGCGGTAAACGTGATGTTTGTACATGTCCCGCATAATTTTTGCGAACTTCTAATCAGGACCTTGAGTCAACACAATATACATGAACACAGTTTATTTGAAGCACGAATGTTTTTTTTACGTCGCGTTAACATTAAAATTCAGAAGTGTTTTTCGACAGAAAATTTATTTATGCACTGAAATGCTCAATATCCACAAGGATTACACCTGCTTTTCATCATCAGTCTTAAGTAACTGGCCATGATTTTTTCATGAATGCATATACCCATAGAGACCGATTAGTGTGGTAGATTAATCAATTTAATTAGGCTTTAATTTAAAGCATGTATGTGACAGAAGGCATGAGTACGGCGGGCATTTTGACTGCTAATTAAAATAATAGTAGTAAAATGAGATTTCTAATTTGGGTTTAAGCTCTACAATATGTAATAATCATATACATTATAATGTAGAAAGGGCGTTGGATTGTGATGACAATATTTAAGTACTGCTGATTTTTATGATGCACATGGAAATCACAAGTTGTATTTGTATGAATTGATTTATGTGACTTAATATGTAAGGATTTATTTAATTTGTAAATATACTAGTATTTGTTTGTCATTGATGATGATAGGCTTGGTGTAATGAAGGGTATTATAAAACATAGTTACAAGTGAAGAGTTTATTAAACGCTGAACAGAAACCACTTCTCCTTTTATTGGCCTCACTTCTCCCTAATTTAGACTCGATTCTCCCTAATTTCAGCTGTTCTCCCTCAAATTTGAACCTAGGCTGAGCCTCGGTGTTTATCATTGATATGATTAAGATCGATACATGTGAGCACCGGCTTTGTATTTTTACTGGTAACTTCTTGCTGCCGAGAATTACACTTTTATTGTACTGCTAAAGCTAACCATTTTTAAACTGAAACTGCAAGCTACTACAGAATAAAAGTTTAATACCTGGAATACTGATTTGTTTACAATCTTACGGTTACCCCCCAAATGCAATCTATATATAACGACTGTTTTCGTCCTTTCATGATAATGTCATTGTAAATTAATTCAACTTTTTTCTGGCTATGAAAACTTTCCTCTGGCTATGACATTTTTAAAGTTTCATAGCCACATTGGCTATGAAGACAAAAAAGTGAGTTTTGCAGACTGGCTAATATGTTAACAGAGGTATTTTGTAATTTATATAAACAATCATTGTAATATTACATTTTCAATGATTACAACATAACTCCAAATTACTCCATGGTTTCAAGTTTGTAATGCTCTAAAACTTTCAGATTTTTAAATCGTCTAAAGATGCATATAATTGATATTTTAGAGCATGGTAAATGTTCAGTATTACTACTTTAATCTTACAAAAAAAATACAAAATTACAACACAAATTTGAAAATCTGAAACAAATGTTTTCAATTTTGTCTATTTATCAAAACATGAACAGGTCCTTTTAAGGTATGACAAGTATGATTTTCTCAAATATGTTTGAACAACTGTCTTCTTCACTTGTGGCCAATTAGGACAAGAGACACTTAATGAAATCTCCCCCTATCACAGTGAAACTAACACTGGTTTCATCTCTGTAAACCTGTTGTCACAAAACATTCTCAATCAAGTTGATATGCATTGATTTTTAATCCCTTGAACATGGGAAACAAATATTTCTCACTTGAATCCAATTTAAACTGTAGCTTTAACACACTTGTTTATGGCTGTATTCTTTTTAAATGGCCAAAGGATGGCTATAAAAGGTCAATTATTTGCGCGAGAGAAAGTTTATAAAAAAAATTCCCATCAATTTTGACTTACATAGCTAGTTAACTCCTATGTTTCATGAAACTTAAATTAATTATAATCTAAATATAGGACTTATTTCTCATTTTAACATAAATGATTTATGAACTTTTTTTATAAAACTGGTCTCTTTTCAAGGTACTCTTGTTTGCTATGCTGCTCAAGCAGTATAGTTTACCTCATCAATTATTGACTCATATCGTGGATATCAGGTCTTTCCATCAGTCGTTGTCATTATAGCAAGCTGCATTGTTGTGGAAACAATGCATAAAAAGTGAACTGTTTCAATCATGAAATAATGAGTGTAATGACTATAATAATGGAGCACTTTTGTACTGTATCCCTATTATAGCGCGATCCCTGCATATTGTCATTTTCTAGATTTTTTATCAGTGTAATGTTTTCAATATTTAATAATTTGTGCAAAGAAACTAACAACTGATTAACCTTTTCAAAATATAGGCACATAATTACAAAATTGAAAAATAGTATTTTAAAATAGGTATAATAAAAAAATCTGAACAACACACTTCCGAAAAGATTGCATTCATTGAAGATGTTTTGTTAGTCAGCTTACATTTGAAATTCTTTCTTCAGTCACTTTGGTTATGCTTCAAGTTGTCATTACGTGTGTACAGTTTTGTGACAGAGGCGTGTTGTAAAAAACTTGTGTTGTGACAACAGCAAGGTAGCTGGGCGTCCTAGCAGAATAATTGTATTAGAGTGTTCACAATGAAATCTGTCACCCACTTGTTGATATGAGATGATTTTAATTACATTTTTTACAACAGATAGCTTAGAAAAATTATCCACGGTATCCAAATGCAAATAGCCTTTTAAAGATAATTGTGCGCATGAGTGCTAATTGAAACTGTTCAACAAAACCTTTTTGAATTCTGATAACATCATGCTAAAAAAATCATTTCAACGATTCGCTGCCTGTTAGTATTAAGAAAAATGTGTCACTGTGGTTATTATCACCTGTTGTTTGACTTCCACAAAATCAAACATGCTTGATAGTTGGCAAGGCTTTTTATCACATTAAATCCATTACGGAACAAAGATCAATGCAATTTCAATCTATTTCTATCAGTGAGACCGCAGTCTCTTATCTGTCAAGCAGTGGTTGTACATACCAGGGACCATGAGCACACAGTTGCTATCATCAGGCCGCACTTGGAACTACTTTTTATACAATTTGTATTGGAAAATTGCATAAAATATTGATTCAACAATAGTACTGCCACAGGGATGTTGTTATGATGGCAGTACCAGGTTTTCAAGGGCAGAATGAGTGATAAAAAGAGATGAAAAAATTCATTGTTTATCAACACGTCATGCTTAAAATGATTACAGCTTTCAGTCAGCTCTCAAAAACTCTCAACATTGAACAAATAGCCTTCCATAATCTTGCTCTTGACAGTGTTTATATTTGTCTTTTCCTATTGAGCAATAAAACAGTTTTATCAAGAAAATGAAGTTTTAGAAAAAGGCTTTTTTTCATTAACCTATTTGTTTGTGCGCCTTAATGGTGGTATCTAACCAGGCGACATATGTATAATGTACTGTTACTTTTTGGTCAGCATCATGCAGCAGCATACTTCTTCACATGTCTGGACCATAGACAACTCAAGATGTAAATGAAGAATAGTGCCCAGCACGAGAATCAAAACTCAGCAATCTGCTTTGGAGTTAATGCCCTTTGTTATTTTATTTTTTTTATACTTTCAGAAGCATAAATCAAAGACAGTATGACATTATCGACCATATTTCACGCCAGCTTTCAGGCACAAGGCGTAGCACTTACGACTCACAGAGGTCTATTGTTATTAAATAAGTTTTCATCTCATCAACTGACTTTAGAATGTGGGTTTATTAAAATGCCATTTAAGTAATATTCCAAATAATGTATATTTGTTTCTTGAAATAGTTTTTACATAAAGATGTCAAAGTGTAATTTGAAGCATTAACAGATCATCTGATATTGCATCGTTATCACAATTCTATTTTCTATCAAATGAATCTGTGACATTCTGTAGCTATAAACCGTCTTCATTCAGTAAATAATTCCACATTCAAGTTAATGTATGTGCAAATATTTGTTTGTGTCGTATGGAAAATATAATGATTGATTACCATTTTTAATAGAACCTTGGCCTTAAAGGTGGCATAAATATGTGCTCATCTGTTGAACTTGATTCTAGAGAAATTGAAAATCTTGTTTCCCTGTAACAATAAAGGGGGATGGATCAGGTTTTATATTTATTTATGCTAGGCACTGAACGACTTTAATACACGAGTTAATGATAACCTGGTCATTGCACTCTAGCTGGAGTGAAATTGTAATGTTTAATCATTTAACTCTGGTATATTGACAAATTTTTTTGGACTATTTTAAAAACATTTATTTAATATATTTATATATATAAACTTGGCTAGAGTAACTCGCCCTTGAGTGGGATGAGTTAACGGTATAAGTCTATAATAACAAGCTTTGTGATCAAAGCCGGGGCTAAGCTTGTGCAGGCTATCATATCATATGAGTCTATTTTATAAATAATTATTTGATTCCCAGCTTATGTTCATTTGAAAACAGTTGATAAACAAAACCCACTGAATTCGCCCATGAGTCAGACACTTTCGCCCTTAACACGGACACAGATTTGTATGTTTTTTATTGTCTACCCAAACTTTACAACAACGGAACCATTTGTAGCACTGAGGGAAAACAAAGAAAAGTACAAACAAAGATCAAACATGTGATTCTTGTTGCTTGTGAGCTATGGGATTCCTTATAGATTGAGTCGTGTTAATTCGAATGAATATGTGGTTAATTCTCAACTGCATGCTAATAGATAAACTAATGTTCGCCATAAAGGCAAATTTTGTTTGCCTTAAGGGTTACTTGAGTTGTAATACATGTTTTACTGTAAAATCTATACAATCATGCAAACCACTTCAAATTGCCTTTCATTATTACAGAATAAGGTAATGATTTCGATATCAAGTCATTTGTATATGATGTGTAACGTATCTGACAAAAATGCTGATGGTATAAAAATGATCGATGATGAACGATAATTGAAAACCCTGAATTGCTGTCACCAGAACTTATGAATACTGTAACAAATCCGAATTCAGAGTGAGATAATATTTGATAACATTTTATATCAAAATTTTATTTATTTTGAGTATGAAGGCTAAAGTTATTGTTATAACATCACAAATCATGCTAAACAAAACTCATCTTCGCAAACCACAAAGATAAAAATGTCTGACTCAAGGGCAAAATCGACTCAAGCCGGCGAGTTACCCTACCCTTTTCCCACTATTAATTTGTTAAAATACAAAAAATGTTAAGTTGCTCAATAATATGTCACACATTTAAAAACAAATTGTACAAAAGCATGAACAGAAATGTTTTGATTGCTGTGTAAGATCATTTGATCATACAACTAAAAAATTAAAATACGATCTTTCACTTGAGTCAACATATATTCTCTATCTCATCAGTTTACACAAGGTGGTTGACTGTGTATCCTGTGTAAAAAGTAAAAAGTTATAAGTAATTTTAAGCTTAAAAATCATCTCATAAATGGTAAAGATGTGATCACAGTCCTTAATATTTATGCCCCCCTTCGAAGAAGAGGGGGTATATTGATTTGCACATGTCGGTCCCTCGGTCTGTCCACCAGATGGTTTCTGGATGATAACTCAAGAACGCTTAGGCCTAGGATCATGAAACTTCATAGGTACATTGATCATGACTGGCAGATGACCCCTATTGATTTTCAGGTCACTAGGTCAAAGGTCAAGGTTACAGTGACTCGAAACAGTAAAATGGTTTCTGGATGATACCTCAAGAATGCTTACGCCTAGGATCATGAAACTTCATACTAGGTACATTGATCATGACTGACAGATGGCCCCTATTGATTTTCAGGTCACTAGATCAAAGGTCAAGGTCACAGTGACTCGAAACAGTAAAATGGTTTCCGGATGATAACTCAAGATTGCTTACGCCTAGGATCATGAAACTTCATAGGAACATTGATCATGACTGGCAGATGACCCATATTGATTTTCAGGTCACTAGGTCAAAGGTCAAGGTCATAGTGACTCGAAACAGTAAAACAGTTTCCGGATGATAGCTCAAGAATGCTTATGCCTAGGATCATGAAACTTCATAGATAAATTGATAATGACTGGAAGATTACCCCTATTGATTTTCATGTCACTAGGTCAAAGATCAAGGTCACAGTGACTTGAAATAGTAAATGGTTTCCAGATGATAACTCAAGAATAATTAGGCCTAGGATCATGAAACTTCATAGAACCATTGATAATGATTGGCAGATGACCCCTATTGATTTTCATGTCACTAGGTCAAAGGTCAAGGTCACAGTGACAAAAAACGTATTCACACAATGGCTGCCACTACAACTGACAGCCCATATGGGGGGCATGCACGTTTGACAAACAGCCCTTGTTATGTTAATGGTTACTAGAAGACATCACTTTATTTATACATAATTGTGCTGGCATTAATGAACATCAGCAACAAATAGGATAGAAGTTGATTTAAGTCAGACTTTAAAGTGTAATGTGATCTTGTTTAATTCTTTATTAGCTTAATGTTAATAATTTGTGAACATTTCATTAAATAATAAAAAAACAGCCTTTTTCATTTTCTTGTTTCCCAAGTATTGGAAACCATGAAAGGCTTTATACTTGATCAATGTTCCATTTAACATGTTTATCTGCTTTAAGATGATAGCAATTTTTCCCCGCTGTCTTAACAGCGTAATACCCAGTAAGCCTCTTATAGTGACATTAAGCATGGCATCATCAACATGGGAATTTTCATGGCATGCACTTTCCTTGATATTCAATCAATATAAAGAATATCAGTGCCTCCTAGGGACTTAGATCATTAAGCAAAAAACAAGTCATTTGTTTCCACCAACATCGCCAAAATAATAAAGGTGTGTATTTGGGAGGAACATTAACTTTTTAAACAAATCCCAATTTAATAAACGTATGCGATGACATGCAGAAATCTTCCACATCTTTTTAAAACTTTTTTTCTTTAGGTTATTTACTTAACTTTAAATGAGTGTACCAAATTTGATTTATTGTAAACTAAATAGTTTTTTGAGCTTAAACAATCGAAAACTTAACATGGAAAACAAAATAGCGTAGGGTATGTACAAACAATGCGTAATGGGTTAGTCAGTAGAAACAAACAACATATTTTTAAGGCTTGAAGTCAAACCATGTATTTGATAAAGGTGATTTGCTAAAAGGTAATGTGGAAAAAAAATCTGATTGAAACATTTTGTATTCACTATGAGTTTGATACGCATCATCAATGCTTAGTAACTATTGTATTGGTGGAAAAGATTTTACATGAAATAACTTAAAACTCCAAAAGCACACACAGATATAAAAACCATATAAATGAGAAATAACTGTTCAGTTGTTTCCATAGGTAATTTGGCAAATAGTTTTCAACCAATATACCGGGTAATTGTTAAAAAATGTTACATTCATTCAACTTAAATGTATATTATATGAAGTAAATTAAGTAAAGAGTCTTCCCATCCAAATATCTATTATTACAAGAAGACTCTCAAGCAAAGTCCTTTGGGTTTACTGTAAGCATCATAGTCTCTTAAATTAATGATTGAGTATGTATCTGGCTGTAACTGATGTGACATTGGGCTTCATTTGTTTAATGACCTGTTTCAGAGCAGAATGAAATAAAATATTGATTAGTGAAGAGTTTTTCCCGGAACTGCTTGTATTTCATAACAATACATCATCAGTTATTGATAAAGTATCTGTTTTTAGCTCAACTCAGCACAACATGCTCATGGTGAGCTTTTTTTGTCTGTCATACGTTAAAAATTGGTTCCAATCAGTTAAAAAACATGGCTGCCAGGTGGTGGGACAGTTTTAATATATTAAATAAATGAAACCATGTGGACACTCAAGAAGTCACATTATTTGCCCTATCATCATGAAACTTGTTCAGAATATTTTTCATAATTATATGTCAGCTGAGTTTGAAAATGGTTTTGATATGTGAAAAACATGGCTGCCAGAGGTCATGGCTATAGAAAATCTTAGAGATTCTAGAGTCACATTTATTGCCGAATCTTCACCAATCTTTTTCAGAACATTTGTCTCAATTATATATCAGATGAGTTCAAAAGTGGGTCACATAAGGTCAAACTCTGGATCACATTGTCATAAAAGAAAGATCTTCTAATACTTTACAGGAAAATTGTATTGTCCAATCTTCAGGAATCTTGGTAATAACATGGCCCCAGTTATAGCTCTGTGAAGTTTGAAACTGCGTTTTGAAGGGTCAAGTTCTAAACTTGGTCATGCGGGATCAAAAAGTAGGATACTTGGTCAAAGTTAAAGAAAGATCTTCTGAATACTTTAAAGGCTCATGTATTGCTAAATTTCATGAAACTTATTAAGAATATGTGTACACATGATATCTTAGCCTAGTTCAAAACTGGTTAAATCAGAGTAAAAGATAAGGTCTTCAGGTCAATTAAAGAAAAAGCGTGTGAACATTCTAGAGGCAATATTTATTTCCAAGCTTCATTCAACTTTAGGACAAAATTTTTCCCAAAGATTTCTAAACCAAGTGGGAAACTGGGTCACATCATAATTTGAAAAAGCTTAACAACAATTTGGAGACCACATTTTTTTATGCCCCCGAAGGAGGGCATATAGTCATCGGCTCATCGCACTGTCCGTCCGTCGTCTGTCTGTCTTTCCGTCACACTTTTGCGTTTAGGTTAAAAAAATACTCATAACTTCTATGTCGCTTCAGATGTAACCTTCATTTTTGGTATGCATGTGTATATGGACAAGACCTTTCCATACGCACAAAAATGTTGACCCCTTTGACCTTGACCTTGAACTTAGGGTCCGCGTTTAGGTTTCGAAATCTGCATCTAGGTTTAGAAAAAAGCGTTTTTCGGGGGCATATGTCTTCCAATGGAGACAGCTATTGCTTGTTTAATCTTTGTGATATTTATTTGGAACATTTGTCCTGATGTTATCTGGGCAGAAAGAGGAACTTGGTCACATGGGTATACAAAACTAGGTCAGTGTATCAAATTAAATCTAAAGTTTGCAGACTCTCTAGGAATCTCATGTTTTTGGCCAATTATCATGAAACTTGTAAATAATATTTTTTCTAAGGATGTTTTGTCAGAGTTCTGAAATAGTTCACATAACGTCGTAAAAGCTGATCAGTTAAGCAGAACAGTTAAGTTCCTTTGAATCTCAGTTGAGCAGCCTTTGCTTTTGATCCTTGTGTAAGGATAATAGATAATTAGATATTTTTGTAAAATTATCTATGAAAAGATAACATGAGACATGTTACTTTCAAGGCATTAAATCACCTTTTATTTAATTGTTAATTAATGTGTTTGAGCTGACACTGTTGTTCATTTCAAAGAAGTATCAAGTTTACTCCAGGAATGAAGCCTGAGTTTACTTGATTTACTGCTGAGCTTTGGCAACTATTGTTTACATTGGCACATACAATGAAATTATGGTTGATATGTATGTCGGAGAAAACATGCATAATGCAGAGCCATCAAACTATGAATGCAAGGAAGCATAAAATCACGATATTGATGTCATAGTTTTATTAGAAATGCATTACGAATGTAATTTAAAGCAAAACTAAAATGTCATTCTTTATTAATATAATTGTTTGTTAGTGTTTTATTTCATGTCACTTCATTGGAACAGCTATTCCCAAAGGTGTCGTTATACAATTTTATGAATGTTCACAGATATTGTACGCATTAAATGTAAAAAAAAAACCTGGTCAGGTTGCCCTGTGTTTGTACTTAATAAATTGTTTTGCCATTTGTTTCACAGTATCAGTCCACATAAATGTTTTGGCGGCAAACTACTTGTTTCTTTTTTTTAAGAGTTTAAATTGAAACATTATATGTGTCATCAACCAGGGCTCAACATTAACTTTTGAAGCCACTTGTCCGGTCGGACATGTAAACCAAAATTTCACTTGTCCTGACCAAAAAGCAACTTGTCCTGACCATTATATCTTATTCTGCTCAGTACTTTGCAAAATAATGAAATAATACAAAATGCTCAAATCATAAAGACTTTAATCGTTCAAAATACATGTTAACATAATTGTAGGCAGGGCCAAAGAAAAAAAATATGTCTGGAGCCGTTGACCCAACTGACCCTATTTTTTACCGCCAACCCTAAACTTTTTTCTCGCTCCGAGTACGAAAAAATTTAGAACGAAAAGTTGAAAGATTGATCTTTCTTTTAATGCCAAAAGTAATGGTTTGTTAAGCAGAAATAGGTGTCCGCATCTTAAGTTAACCCGAACTTGACACAAAGACTGAGCCGACATTTTCTTTCGCCATTTTGTATTGAAACTGGAATTCAGTGTAGCGGAAAAAATCCAATAACAGGGCAAAGTCATATTTATATTGAATAAAACTTGACTGATTTTAAAAGGTAAATACATTTTAAACATTATTTCAAATAATTGTAATTTAAATTTCTGTAATTTGTAATATAATTTAATTATACAAACCGATCGTACCCTTGATTCGAAGTTTGACAGCTTTGCATTTGTTTTTATGTGAACATTTCCGTGTTTTATTAAATGAAAACATAACCTCAAGTGTGCAACAGTACTTGCTATATCAATAAGGTAAATATCTGTAATATCTTTCATAGTTTTTGTGCACAAATTTTCTTTAAATTATTTAAAACATGTTGATACGAAATAGTTATCTTTAGTCCTGAGTACGGTGTAGTATCAATTGAAAATATCGGAAAATCTCGGGCTTTGTCGTATAAACGTAAACAAAATATAATCGACACAGTTTTGTGGTAACTCCACATAAATAATGGATTTAAAATTTTAAAGGTATTTTTTCTCAGTAATTAAATTATCAAGACCACTTGTCCCGTCAGCTTAGCAAATTCTTTATTTACTTGTCCGGACTAACAATTTAGTTGTCCCGGACAGTCGGACTACCGTTAATTTTGAGTCCTGTCAGCATAAGTGTAGATGTGCAAGTTAATTTTTTTTATTATCCACACTTTTCTGTGGATTTGCCTTTAATCATAGTGGACAAAACAGTTGCTTGGGTCACATCTAAAATAGAGTTTGTGACCATGCCCAAACAGGTTTATGGAAAGCAAAGTTTTAGCAAAGAGGAAATTGTTATGAAAAGCCTTATGCATTGGTTTATAGCAATTGGCTGATGTGTGGCAATTGTTTTCATGTTCAGGTTATCAGTGAGCGGACGGAGCGTGCGGGCAATAGTACCCCCTCCAGAGGCCCGCTCACGCTCATCAAGCACGCCATCATCTCAACTGTCAGAGTTCTCGTTCCTGGAGGAAGAGATATTTGACTGCGAAGGAGAGTACGAGGAAATCATTGCCATTGACTACAAAGACATGTATGTAGTTCAACAAATAAAAAGTTTTTTAAGTATCATTTGCCGAAACATGTAGGTTGTAGATGAAATCATTTCCCACAGGGTTTGCTTAAATATTTGATGTTCTAATAATAGTGTCTAGTGTTCTTAGCTGTGAAAATATGTTTTGATTGCATCCCTGCATACTTCATTGAATACACTGATATAATTTTATCGATAGAGAAAACAGCTTGTCAGGTACTGAAGTGGCCCATTTTTTTTAAAGAAGGGAAGTTATTCAGCAAGATAATTTTAGAATCATGTCATGGATGATCTCCCTGTCTACATTTCAGCTATGAGGAACAGTCTGACCACAAGAAGCAGCTAACCCCAAGGCGGCGGCGTGTTGCCTATCCACCTATCACCCCAAATGCCAACTTCAAAGATAGCGTTGCGAGTTCAGCATTTGATTGCATGTGGCATGAGGTAACACAAAATATGTTGGGGCTAAGAACTTCTGATTCTTCCTCCTTTAAGTTTGTTATTTCAAATCCTCTGTAATTGCTGGATCTGATTTTATGGGTGTTGCAGAACAATTTAAGGGGAAATGTCTTGGTCTTTTCCCATATTTACAAAACTCAGTGACAATTTAAGGAAATTCCTCAAAATAATAAAACTCTGGCTCTTTCATGTTTATTTCTCTTTTAACATCAATAAACATTTATAAATATTGCAAAAATTATTAATATTGTGTTTTTTTGTAATCAGTAAACATAAGATTTCATTAAGAAAATTTGATCTGAATATTTACCTTAAATGCAATTTTATTTGAGATTTTGCTAAAACATTTTTATGAATAAAAGCCCTGAAGTACGTGTTTCTGGACCCACATATGTCTCAACTATACTTTTAGACATTGTTTGTATTACAAATGATTTTTAGCTGGGCTGTTTTCAGAGAAAACCCGAGGTATTGTCATAGCCAGCTCGTCGTCCGCTGTCAGCCATCCGATGTAGGTGTCGTGCTAAAACCTTTACATTGGCTCGAAAATCAAAGTGCTTCCACCTACAACTTTGAAACTTCATATGTAGATGCACCTTGATGAGTTCTACACGCCACACCCATTTTTGGGTCACTAGGTCAAAGGTCAAGGTCGCTGTGACCTCTAATATAAAACTTTAACATAGGCTCTAAAATCGAAATGCTTTCACCTACAACTTTGAAACAAAGGTCAAGGTCACTGTGACCTCTAATATAAAACTTTAACATAAACCTTAACATTCTCTCTAAAATGAAAGTGCTTTCACCTACAACTTTAAAACTTCATATGTACATGCACCTTGATGAGTTCTACACGCCACACCCATTTTTGGGTCACTAGGTCAAAGGTCAAGGTCGCTGTGACCTCTAATATAAAACTTTAACTTAGCCTCTACGATAAAAGTGCTTCCACCTACAATTTTTAAACTTCATATGTACATTCACCTTCCTCATTTCTACACGCCACACCCATTTGTATACGCCCATTTTTAAAAACGGGACGAATTATTGTTTCACCCTTAGCGCGCGGCCTCCACAGCAGTGTCTGCTCTCTAATTCAAATAGTTTTCATCTGATCTTCACCAAACTTGGTCAGAAGTTGTGTCTAGACAATATCTAGGTCAAGTTCGAATATGGGTCATGCCGGGTCAAAAACTAGGTCACGGGGTCACTTAGTGCATTTCAAGGATTAAGCATGGTGTCCGCTCTCTAATTGAAGTAGTTTTCACCCGATCTTCACCAAATGTGGTCAGAAGTTGTGTCTAGATGATATGTAGGTCAAGTTTAAATATGGGTCATTCCTGGTCAAAAACTAGGTCACGAGGTTACTTAGTGCATTTCAAGCATTTAGCATGGTGTCCGCTCTCTAATTGAAGTAGTTTTCATCTGATCTTCACCTAATTTGGTCAGAAGTTGTGTCTAGATGATATGTAGGTCAAGTTCGCATATGGGTCATACCAGGTTAAAAACGAGGTCACAAGGTCACATAGTGCATTTCAAGCATTTAGCATGGTGTCCGCTCTCTAATTGAAGTAGTTTTCATGTCAGATGTTACATCTAAATGATATCTAGGTCAAGTTCAAATATGGGTCATGCCAGGTCAATAACTTGGTCTCGAGGTCACTTAGTGCATTTCAAGCATTGAGTATGGTGTCCAAAACCTTCGAACGGGCGTATCTTGTAACAGTTTGGCCCTCTTGTTAGCTTGGCTGTTTTTGGAGAAAACACGAGGTATTGTCATAGCTAGCTCGTCGTCCGCCGTCTGCTATCCGCCGTAGGCGTGGTGCTAAAACCTTAACATTGGTTCTAAAATCAAAGTGCTTCCACCAACAACTTTGAAACTTCATAAGTAGATGCACCTTGATGAGTTCTACACGCCACACCAATTTTTAGCGTTTGCACCCGTTATGCGGTGCTCTTGTTTCACTTAAGTATTCAGATATTAAATTAATTGCCCCATTTAACTGCCTAACAACAAAACTTATATTCATACAATTGTAAGTATGTTGATGTAATGATATGTTTGTTACGTTTGGTTACTTTAGTTGATGCTTTTGTTTAAGTTTCTGTATCAACATGTCTTTTTTTGTTTCAGATAATTTCATGGATGAGACCATTATTGAAAAAATACTCAAGTACCATTTTTGGTACGTAAAAACTGCATTTGCATTTAATTTAACATAATTATAAATAATTTCAAAACTGTCAACATCTGATTTCCTGTCACAAAGTTATCTAACCCAACATCCAACCAAATGTTGTGTCTCAATTAAATATTGTCTTTTGGTATAAGGTTGTTTTGTCTTCATTTGAGTGTACTTGTATATACATGTATTCTGAAAGTCATAGGCTCTGATTTACAGATGTGTAACTTTAAGTTTGCAATGTACAGTTTCTGCTGACTCTAAACTTAAGTTTCAATTAACAATATCTTCTGATGTTAAGTTCACTTTGTTAGATATTAAAATGCTTTCACTTCATGCAGTACAAACTCAGGGCTTAGATGGTAGATATTGTTTTTGTAAACACAAACATGTGGATTTCAAATTGTTGAGCCTCATTGTTCAAAAATAGTTATTATACAACATGCTGCCAGTGTAGCTTTAAAACTGGACTGAGAGACATATCTGGAGCTACACTGTGGATTGAGAGGCATATCTGGAGCTACACTGTGGACTGAGAGGCATATCCCGAGCTACACTGGATTGAGAGGCATATCTGGAGCTACACTGTGGACTGAGAGGCATATCTGGTGCTACACTGTGGATTGAGAGGCATATCTGGAGCTAAACTGCGGACTGAGAGGCATATTTGGAGCTACGCTGGATTAAGAGGCATATCTGAAGCTACACTTTGGATTGAGAGGCATATCTGGAGCTACACTGGACTGAGAGGCATATCTGGAGCTACACTGTGGATTGAGAGGCATATCTGGAGCTACACTGTGGACTGAGAGGCATATCAGGAGCTACACTGTGGATTGAGAGGCATATTGGGCGCTACACTGTGGATTGAGAGGCATATCTTGAGCTACACTGTGGACTGAGAGGCATATCAGGAGCTACACTGTGGATTGAGAGGCATATCTGGAGCTACACTGTGGACTGAGAGGCATATCTGGAGCTACACTGTGGATTGAGAGGCATATCTGGAGCTACACTGTGGATTGAGAGGCATATCTGGAGCTACACTGTGGATTGAGAGGCATATCTGGCGCTAAACTGTGGATTGAGAGGCATATCTGGCGCTACACTGTGGATTGAGAGGCATATCTGGAGCTACACTGTGGACTGAGAGGCATATCTGGAGCTAAACTGTGGACTGAGAGGCATATCTGGAGCTACACTGTGGACTGAGAGGCATATCTGGAGCTGCACAGTGGACTGAGAGGCATATCTGGAGCTATACTGTGGATTGAGAGGCATATCTGGAGCTAAACGGTGGATTGAGAGGCATATCTGGAGCTACACTGTGGACTGAGAGGCATATCTGGAGCTACAGGGGGGATGTAGAGGCATATCTGGAGCTACACTATGGACTGAAAGGCATATCTGGAGCTACACGGTGGATTAAAAGGCATATTTGTAGATACACTGTGGATTGAGAGGCATATCTGGAGCTACATTGTGGACTGAGAGGCATATCTGGAGCTACACTGTGGATTGAGAGGCATATCTGGAGCTACTATTTTGATGGAGAGGCATATCTGGAGCTACTATGTGGATTGAGAGGCATATCTGGAGCTACACTGTGGATTGAGAGGCATATCTGGAGCTACACTGTGGACTGAGAGGCATATCTGGAGCAACACTGTGAACTGAGAGGCATATCTGGAGCTACACAGTGGAGTGAGGGGCATATCTGGAGCTACACTGTGGATTGAGAGGCATATCTGGAGCTACACTATGGATTGAGAGGCATATCTGGAGCTACACTATGAACTGAGAGTCATATCTGGAGCTACACTGTGGACTGAGAGGCATATCTGGAGCTACACAGTGGACTGAGGGGCATATCTGGAGCTACACTATGGATTGAGAGGCATATCTGGAGCTACACTGTGGATTGAGAGGCATATCTGGAGCTACACTGGATTGAGAGGCATATCTGGAGCAATGCTGGATTGAGCGGCATATCTGGAGCTACACTGCAGACTGAGAGGTATATTTGGAGCTAAGCTGGATTAAGAGGCATATCTGGAGCTACACTGCGGACTGAGAGGCATATTTGGAGCTACACTATGGATTGAGAGGCATATCTAGAGCCACACTGTGGATTGAGAGGCATATTTGGAGCTACACTGTGGATTGAGAGGCATATCTAGAGCCACACTGTGGATTGAGAGGCATATATGGAGCTACACTGTGGATTGAGAGGCATATCTGGAGCTACACTATGGATTGAGAGGCATATCTAGAGCTACACTGTTGATTGAGAAGCATATTTGGAGCTACGCTGGTTTGAGAGGCATATCTGGAGCTACACTGCGGACTTAGAGGCATATTTGAAGCTAAGCTGGATTGGGAGGCATATCTGGAGCTACACTGTGGACTGAGAGGCATATTTGGAGCTACACTATGGATTGAGAGGCATATTTAGAGCTACACTGTGGATTGAGAGGCATATTTGGAGCTACGCTGGATTGAGAGGCATATCTGGAGCTACACTGCGGACTGAGAGGCATGTTTGGAGCTAAGCTGGATTGAGAGGCATATCTGGAGCTACACTGTGGACTGAGAGGCATATTTGTAGCTACACTGTGGATTGAGAGGCATATCTGGAGCTACACTGTGGACTGAGAGGCATATTTTGAGCAACACTGTGGACTGAGAGGCATATCTGGAGCTACACTGTGGACTTAGAGGCATATCTGGAGCTACACTGGATTAAGAGGCATATCTGGAGCTACACTGTGTGGACAGTCCAAAGGTCATTTAGCGCTATGTGGCTCACATAGTTTTTTATGTGGGAGTTTCACATCCTTAATCTTCATAGAAGAGTTCCATTCAGAGGTTTGCTCTGTTTCAGATTCGAAGCCTCAGATTCACTCTATAAAGGCAGAACAGCTGAGGAATGAATCCACACCAGCGCCTCCTTCCAGGGAAAATTCAAATATGAAGGTACTCACTTCTCACGAGGTCTTAAAAAATGAGTCTGGTCAAAATCTGTGCTTGAATGGTTTTCATCTCTCATGTAAAGAAAGTATGTAAATCAACAATGATTTTATTAATAAAATTCAACTTTCCATCATTATTACTGCAACTTGTGATGTTTAAGATTTCTGTCATTGAAGAACATAAAGTTTTCAAACAGTTCATATTTCCATTTAAATTAACTTCTTTCACAGGCCTTAGTGTCTGTACTTTTAGAAAAATCAATTTAAATTCAATATTTGAAAGAAAACTACATGGATATAAGTATTCTTACTGTCATGATTCAGAAAAAATGTTTCCTGGAAATGCTCTTTCCTAAAATTTACTCCACACAAAAAAAGTCCCTGTTCATTTTATATCTTGATTTGAACTGAGTTGTCAGTGCCTTGTTCCATATTACAGAACTCTCTGGGTAGTCGGGCGCATACGATGATAGAGCCCAGGCAGCTGGATGACCTTCTTAAGATTTCACGCAAAATTGCTATCCCTAGAGAGGCCTCCACCCTTGGGTATGTTAACTTGACCTTCAGTGAAGGACTGCAGGAAAATGTTGTTTCTGATCTTTTCCCTGTTTGTATGCATGGTATAAGGGTGTTTCATGGTTTATTCCTATAAAAGTGACAAATGTTAGATAGATTGATAACTTCATATTTTACCATGAAGAATTAATGTAAAAAAATATTGTTATTGTCCCCTACCGGTGAAACCGGAGGGGACTTATGGTTTGCACTCCGTCTGTCAGTCTGTCTGTCTGTCAGTCTGTCTGTCAGTCAGTCTGTCACACTTTTCTGGATCCTGCGATAACTTGAAAAGTTCTTAATATTTTTTCATGAAACTTGAAATATGGATAGATGGCAATATGGAAATTATGCACGTCATTTCATTTTGTTCCTACGTCAAAAATTCTGGTTCCTATGGCAACAAATAAAAACTTTTTTTTTTACCGACAATGGTGGAGTTTCAATGGTAGGGGACCATATTGCTTGGCAATCTCTTGTTTCTACTGTAACTTGATATACAAATATTTTGTAAATAAAATGAAAACAAATACAGGTTGCTATCCACCAGTTGAATTATCAATATTTCCATACTGATCATAAAGAGACTATATTTAAAATAAACAGAAATTTCATCTTCTGGCAACTTGTCCCATGAACTGCAATCTGTAAGTCATTGACTTAAATAAGAAAATAATAATAAGACTAACAACATTCGTGATAAGTGCAATGGACACAGAATAACATGTGACATTCCTGGAATTTTCCAGTGAAATTCCTGATGCTCAACCAGCGTTTCCGTCTGCCCGCCCAGTCTCCAGTGTGCCCACAGGGGGTGCAAGGAGGGCTCATTCAACCCGGGTTCCTTTTATCCGGAATATCAAGAGCAGTGTCAAGCTGGCGCCCATTGATCGCTCAAAGACTCCCAGTATGGTAAGTGGTGACTGCTATAACAGGGGTCATCTACTTTTAAAAAGGCATAAATGACCTTTATAATGTGTACAGAGCAAAGTGGGTTATAATTTTAATAGTGACTGGATTTCATTTAGGAAACAAGCTAGTAATTTCAATCCCAAGTTTTTTGTACCATGTGACAGGGTACGAGTGCCTTGAGTTCAGATAACTTGATTGATGTCGATATTTGAAAGTCTTATTAGCTTGGCTGTTTTCAGAGAAAACCCGAGGTATTGTCATAGCCAGCTAGCCGTCCGCATCGTGATAAAACCTTAACAATGGCTCTTAAATCAAAGTGCTTCCACCTACAACTTTGAAAATCATATGTAGCTGCACCTTGATGAGTTCTACTCGCCACACCCATTTTTGGGTCACTTTGTCAAAGGTCAAGGTCCTTGTGACCTCTAACCACAGCCGAGCGTTGGCACCCGCTATGCGGTGCTCTTGTTTTCTATTGATGCTGGTATATAATAATATAATTATATGTTTGTGTTATATTTTATTTCATTACGTCTGATTTCACAGAAGATGTAATACATTTATTTACCTCTAGGATGAAGAGCGAGCATCTGCTCTCAGGGTGCGAAAAATCGACATTGGTGTGAATGGTCCCATCACTTCATCTCCCACGTACAACTCCCGCAATGGGGCCCTGCCTCCTATTGGCACTCCAGGGCCGCTAGACATTGAGACTGGGCACCGTTTTCAGGTATTACTTGCACTAGACTTTGTAAGCTTTTCTTATGTATTTTTTTGTCGTTGCTTCCAGTGTTTTCATGCATTTTAACACAACATTATATGTGTACCATTAAATGGAAGTTGCAGAATTTAATATCAATTTGTAGTTCAGTGAAAAGTTGTATGAGAAATTATAACTTGAGTCTTAATTGGCCCGTTTGTATATTGCTTGACTAACATTTGACGATTTGCAGACTCAATTGCCATCCACTTTTCTTCTTTGGAGATAGGATGTTGATTTACCCTCTAATTTAAGTATAAGTGAATGTCATGTACACTAAATACTGGTTATAAAACTTAACCAGGAAATAAATGAAAATTATTGTAAGTGACCACTGTTATGGGATTGAAAGACTGTTAAATACAACAACAAAAAATCAAAAAGACATTAAAACAAGCAATTACATAAATGTGTTACAATAAAAAATAAAACTTCCTTGACAGAAAATAATATTGAATAAATTGCCAGAATTATTTATGCAAAAGAACCACACAATATATCAATAAAAATGTTTTTTAATTGACATACATATAATCTTAGATCTGCAACTTTCATTACTGTCACAGGCTTGCATAATTTTTTAACAATATAACAAAATATTTTTTCCATTTTGAGTTTTCTAGTATGTTTGAAAGTAAAATATTTTATGTTTAATAAAGCTTACCGGTAGCTGTTAACTCTTTGTTTGAACTCAGTTTTTATTTTTGTGCATTTAATTGTCACAGTTTTCTTACTTAGAGAGTAAAAGGTTGTGTATTCACAAACATCAATTTTACTTTAAATTTCATAGCACATTAAACTGGATTTAAAGTGTCTTCAATATTTCTTGAAACATAAATTCCCATAAAGACCAGTTGGTTTCTATTTTAAACTTACCTGAGCACGTAGTGCACATGGTGAGTTTTTGTTATCGCCTTTTGTCCTTCGTGCATCTTTACCTTGTGAACACTTGTGGCTACATTTATTGCTCCATGAAACTACATCGTATGTCATAGCATTTGTCTAAATGATAATTTGGCTTAGTTTTTATTTACTGGATCACGTGGGGTATAAAACTAGTTCAAAACTTTTATCTAGGTCAAGTTTGAAACTGGATCATGAGGGGGTCAAACACTAGATAAATAGGTCAAAGTCAAGAAAAAAATTGTTGACACGTTAGAGGTCAAATTGATTGCCCTCTTTATGAAACTTGTTTTGAACATTTGTCCCGATAATATCTCAGATGAGTTAAAAACTGGGTCGTTTTCTTGAAAAACAAGGTCACTAAGGTAAAATAGAAGGAAACGTTTGTGAACACTTTAGATGTCATGTCTGAACATTTGATGTTATGATAAATCAGACAAGAAAAATATGGTTTCTGTCTATTTATGCGCGGCAGATTTGCTGATGTGGCAGCAGAAAATAAAATTTGTATAAATCTAGGGTTAGTTCTAAAATGATGGTTGTTTAAAAAACATGTCAGCAAGTTGTTAGGGCAGTTGTCCTTACAAGTCTTGTGTTACATCTTGTGAATACTACAATCTCAGTTAAGTTCTTTGTGGTCTCAGGTGAGCGCTTTAGGGCCTGTGGTCCTCTTGCTTTTTAAAGCTCTAACATTAATTTGCAATAAAGATAAGCTTACCCAGTTTTTTGTTGTGTCAGTCAATGTTTGTGATAACACAACCAGAGGGGTGTAATATAGATTCCTGCTAAGTTGCCTAGACAGTGTAGGCTCTAGAGAAAAGGAGGAAATAGATTTAGAGGAGTTGGAGAGTTCTGTAAAAAGTTTATTTGTTAATCTGGTGGGGAGGGGGCTTGATCTTATAACAGTTGATTTTTAGGCATTCTTAATTTCAACAATCATATGTCAGTAAAGTAATTATTACCATCAGTAATGTTAAACTTCTTTTATTGAAACCGAGCTTGATTTGGATATAATTTAGTATGACTGGAATTCAAATGCAGTGTGCATTGTGTTTACTAACAATGTCCATTGTTCTGTTGATTTTTTTTGCGTTTCTAATCCACCTCTGCCATTCCACGTTCCGTTCCAGAGAAAAACAGTGACAAGTCGAGCAAGCAGTGCGGTAGATAAAGATTTAAGAGTTGCTTATCGGGACCGATTTATCGGCCTAACTGATGCTCGTCCCAGTACTACCCACGCCTTTAGGGTATTGATGTTCTTCCATAGTTTTACTTAATTCTACACTTTGCTTTTGTTTTGGGTCTTTTTGTCTGTTTGGGTCTCATTTTCTGTTGGTAAAGCATTACTTCTGCAAGGACCATTTATGATTATTAATAGCATTTACAAACATAATTTGAAAACAAATTTGGTGGGATGTACGATTGAATAATACCTATTGAACTTTCATGAAATTAATTAGTTATTCTGTAAAGTTTCTCCTATAAATATGAGGTCGATATATAATCGGTAGATTACTTCTAATTACTTGGACTACGGTAAAGTGGGTCACTTATTTTGTTAAGTCCAGATTGATGTCAAATGGATGCTCCTTGCAGTAAGCTGTTAGTTGTTACTGGGCATGCCAATATAGTTCACTGTAATCAATTAACTTTGAAATGTAATCCTTGCACTTATCTCCACTTTTTAGCTCTTCTGAGCACAACCTGCTCTTGGTGAGCTTTAGTGATCGTCTTGTGTCAGTTGTTAGTCGTTTGTCTTCAACATTTGTCTTATGAACATTCTAGGAGCTGCATTGGAAGCTGCTAAATCTTGTTCACTTATTTGAAACATAAGTCCCAATGATACATGTACCTTGGTCAAGTTTAAACTCGGTCGTGTTGGAACAGAAACAGATCAATTTGGATCTTATTGAACAAAAAATGGTATGAACTCTGACATAGTTTTATCCAATATCACAATATTCATGAAAATTGGTCATAACATTTGTCCCAATTTTAGTTCAAAACTGGTTCAGATGGGGTCGAAAACTAGTTTACTAGGTCTAATTAAAGAAAAAGCTTGTGAACACTAGAGGCTTAATTAATTGCCCAATCTTCAGGAAACTATTTCACTTTTAAATTGGTTAAGACAGTTGTATCTCAGCTGATTCAAAATACGTTAATGTGATCATAAACTAGTTCACAAGGTCAAATAAAAAAAAAAAGCTTGTGAAAAGTCTATGAATGCTACATTTATTGCCCAGTCTTCTTGAAATTCGTGAAAACAGTTGTCCCGATGATAGGTTAGTGAAGTTCAATGTGGTTGATATGGTAAAAAGTAGGTCACCGAGGTCAAACGAAAGAACCAGCTTGATGACACCCGAGATGCAATGTTTATGCACACACTTGATTACGAGATGCAATGTTTATGCACACACTTGATTACAATGTTTATGCACACACTTGATTACAATGTTTATGCACACACTTGATTACAATGTTTATGCACACACTTGATTACAATGTTTATGCACACACTTGATTACAATATGTATGCACACACTTGATTACAATGTTTATGCACACACTTGATTACAATGTTTATGCACACCCTTGATTACAATGTTTATGCACACACTTGATTACAATGTTTATGCACACACTTGATTACAATGTTTATGCACACACTTGATTACATTTGGTAATAACATTTTCACAAGGATAACTTAGCCAATATTAGGGCTGTAACGATACATTAGAATATTCGAATTACTCGAATACGGCTGTGGACGAATCGTATTCGTTATTCACCACCTCCCGAACCGAATATTTGACAAATACAAACATGTTAACATGGTTTCGAGTTTGAAAGTTTAATCATCGTATATTACCTTACAAATGAAGGTTCATACAATAAACCCCTATATTTAAATGGTCTTCTCCTTATTTCGGCGTTTTTCATCATGTTTACCCCACCCACTATGTTACACAGTGATATTATGATATCAACAAAAATGGTGGGCATCTGTTTAATATTTACGACATTGAATTGAAAAATCTTTCCATGGTTGTTTAATGTTTATTTAGGTAAATACGAGTGATTTGATGCTCAAACATACACACAATGGATTAGCAGATGGAATTTCTTTTTTGTTTATCTTAACGACAATGATTGTGCAACTTACCAACAAACATGGAACCTAGCATGTCAAGTTCCTTAATTGTTCTACTCAAGAATTGTATTGGTACTAGTGATGTTTTTTTTTAAACTGTGTTAAAAGTTTAAGCAGTTCTGGTCAGTGTTTTGTTATTTCAAAGTATTATATTGCATATTTTCAGTATGCAATGATACTCAATTAATCAAATTGACAAATACCCATAGTTTCATATTATATAATGTCATGTCAAATTGTCAGTATTACTTTTGTTCATTGAAATTCATATTCACGAATAAATATTCGTATTCGCCACCTTGTATTCGTGATACGTATCGTATTCTTCTCCTAGTGTATTCGTTACAGCCCTAGCCAATATCAAAACTGTTTCAAGCAAGATAAAAAAATTGGCCACTTGCTCAAATACAAAAACACATTAAAAGCTGACCTCACATAAGGTATAATGGTGAAAGTTAGAATACACCTAGTACTTGTAAATTTCACCCTCTGTGTCTGTCTATTTAACCTTTTGTGTATTTATCTACATGTATCTCAGTCTGTCTTTCCACACAACTAATCTAAACAATAATCCTATGATACTTGGTATTCAAATATCAAGAGCCTGGTATAAAAAAAGGACAATTCTTTGCCACAATTAGTAAAAAACATTAAACAATTATTTCTAAATACACAATGAGCAATAAATGTAAAGTTTATTAATTAATCACTACCAAATGTAATATTTCCTGTCAGTGTTTTATCACAACAGCAAGAAAATTTTACTTTTATGTTAATACACATTTGCTGTATACAAAGCAATTATAAAGGTATGTGTAAGTAGTAGGGGAGTCTGCAATGCTTGTAATAATGGATTTTAAAACGAGTCGGGCTTTGAAAAAGCAGTCTTAATGCATATGCCTAAAGTATGTCCCAGAATAGTTTTAAATGAAAATCCAGTCTAGACCAAAATTGTTGTCCCCTTTTAGCATGTGCTGACTGCACAGGTTAATCGGAGATGATACTTTACCCACATGCATTAAGTCGAGTTTTCCCACTGAGCTAAAAGAAAATGCATGTACCCAATCAGTAACATAAGATTCTATTGTTTGTACTGTGTCTTCAATTCAGAGCCATTTGTCTGACATGTGTATCTTAGAAATGTTTTATTGAGTTTGAGCTTGTGTGACATTTTGGAAAGACATAAATTACATAATGTACTTTAGTTTGTTTTTTATACGCCCGTATAAAATACGGGACGTATTATGTGAAACCCCTTGGCGGGCGGGCGGCGGGCGGAAGGCATCACTTTGTCCGGACTCTAATTCAAATTGTATTCATCCGATCTTCACCAAACTTGGTCAGCAGTTGCATCTAGTTGATATCTAGGCCAAGTTCGAATATGGGTCATGCTGGGTCAAAAACTAGGTCATAGGGTCAATAAGTGCATTTTCAAAGGGGCCACTTTGTCCGGACTCTATTTCAAATTGTATTCATCCGATCTTCACCAAACTTGGTCAGCAGTTGCATCTAGTTGATATATAGGCCAAGTTCGAATATGGGTCATGCCGGGTCAAAAACTAGGTCATAGGGTCAATTAGTGCATTTTCAACGGCGCCACTTTGTCCGGACTCTAATTCAAATTGTATTCATCCGATCTTCACCAAACTTGGTCAGTAGTTGCATCTAGTTGATATCTAGGTCAAGTCCGAATATGGGTCATGCTGGGTCAAAAACTAGGTCAAAGGGTCAATTAGTGCATTTTACTTTGTCCGGACTCTAATTCAAATTGTATAAATCTTATCTTCACCAAACTTGGTCAGTAGTTGCATCTAGTTGATATCTAGGCCAAGTTCGAATATGGGTCATGCCAGGTAAAAAACTAGGTCATAGGGTCAATTAGTCCATTTTCAACAGCGCCACTTTGTCCGGACTCTTATTTATATTTTTATTGTTTCTTTACATAAACGATTAATTTGATAAACTGTGACATTGGAACAAAGGAAAACAACCGTGAATCTTACTTTGCGTGAACAGGTGTGTGGGGGGTGGTAAATTTAGCCACTTGACGAATAATTTATGATTACGTTTTCTTGTAACAGCATCAGTTTTTAGGTGGAAATCGTTAATATTATATATATTTATGTGATATTATTTAGTGCTGTTTATATTATGGGCTAAGGTTGTACTTTTTAATGATTATTTTTTTATTTCAATTTTTCCTGTATTGATTTTTTTTCAAAATATTTGGTTAATGTAGTATTATATTATGCTGAAGAATATAAGTAAATTCTTGGAAAAAAATCTTTCTTTTGCTATAATAAAATGCATTTAAAACTGCTTGGAAATGCAATCTAGAAGGGTCTGAAAATGATTTAAATCAATTTTTGTCCGGGGGACTTAGCCCCCCTTTATCCCCTTGACAAAGGCGCTGCCCCTTGACCCCGCTGGTGGCCTGCAGAGCCAGACCCCTGGCTTGTTTTCAGGATTGGCAATCTGGTCCTGTTATGACCCCTGTAATAATATCTAGGTCAACTTCAAATATGGGTCATGCCGGGTCAAAAACTAGGTCACTTAGTGCATTTCAAGCATTTAGCATGGTGTCCAAAACCTTCAAACGGGCGTATCTTGTGACAGTTTGGCACTCTTGTTATGAAATGTAAGTCTTCTGAAGAATGTGATTGGCACCATTTTGAATGGTTTTGGGGGTGTTGATAGGTTTTGAGTTGTTTTTGTGTAACCAGTTGTTTTCCCCTTGTATCCTTGTCCTTTTCAATTTCTGGCTCTATGCAACAGCTTACATTTTTAGCTCGACTATTGTATATAAAATAAATATAGTGGAGCTATCCTACTCACCCTGGCGTAAGCGTTAGCGTCTGCGTTAGCGTTAGCGTGCAAATCTTAAAGTTTTCGTACTACCCCAAATATTTTCTTTGTCCCTTGACATATTGCTTTCATATTTTGAATACTTGTTTACCAACATGACCCCAACGTATAAACAAGAGCAGACAACTCTATCAAGCATTTTGTCATAATTATGGCCCCTTTTCCACTTAGAATATGCAGCAAATGTTAAAGTTTGCGTACTACCCCAACTATTTTCAATGTCCCTTGACATATTGCTTTCATATTTTGCATACTTGTTTACCAACATGACCCCAACCTATAAACAAGAGCAGACAACTCTATCAAGCATTTTGTCATAATCATGGCCCCTTTCCACTTAAAATATGCAGCAAATGTTAAAGTTTGCGTACTACCCCAACTATTTTCAATGTCCCGTGACATATTGCTTTCATATTTTGCATACTTGTTTACCAACATCACCCCAACCTAAAAACAAGAGCAGACAAGTCTATCAAGCATTTTGTCATAATTATGGCCCCTTTTCCACTTAGAATATGCAGCAAATGTTAAAGTTTGCGTACTACCCTAACTATTTTCAATGTCCCTTGACATATTGCTTTCATATTTTGCATACATGTTTACCAACATGACCCCAACCTATAAACAAGAGCAGACAACTCTATCAAGCATTTTGTCATAATCATGGCCCCTTTCCACTTAGAATATGCAGCAAATGTTAAAGTTTGCGTACTACCCCAACTATTTTCAATGTCCCGTGACATATTGCTTTCATATTTTGCACCCTTGTTTACCAACATCACCCCAACCTATAAACAAGAGCTGACAACTCTATCAAGCATTTTGTCATAATTATTGCCCCTTTTATACTAAGAATATGCATATTATTGATAAATCTATGTTAAAGTTTGCGTACTACCCCAAATATTTCCTATATCCTTTGACATATTGCTTTTATTATAAGTTGCATACTTGTTTACCAACATGACCCCAACCTATAAACAAGAGCAGACCTATGTATCAAGCATTTTGACATAATTATGGCCCCCTTTTACACTTATATAATTTAACATTTTGCTTAAATTCCCGTAACTTTTTTATTTATGATCACATTTTATTATTACTTTGACAAAACAACACTTACCTGAATACCACAATGGATTCCACCCAAACAATACCCCACGCCCCAACCCAAAATCCCTCCACCCCCCCAATATTTTTTTTTAAACATCATCTAATAAATTACCACACATCACATTATACCCCCCTCACACCCCCCCACCCCCCTAACCCCCCCCCCCCCCCCAATTTTTTTTTAAACATCATCTAATAAATGACCACACCCCACATTATACCCCCCTTTCACCCCCCTACCCCCCCCCCCCAATTTTTTATTTTTAATTTTTATTTTTGAAAGATCGTCAAATTAATTATTGAATATGAGCAATTTCCCCATGATGGCTTACGTTATACTGTCAAGCACTCGAATAGTCGAGCGTGCTGTCCTCTGACAGCTCTTGTTAATCTTCTTTATTACAATTTCTTACAGAAATAACTCTACAGTAACAAACAGCTGTATTGTATGTTAATATGGCCAGGTTCTTGAAGTTTGTGATTATATGTATAAAGACAAAACACATGTGCCAGCATGGACTATTAGTAATTAATGAACATAACAAAGATTTCTAAGAGATGAACTTTCATTTCCATATGGATGAAATAGGAATTCAAGTTGTTAATATAAGTTCTATAAAGATATATGTGATTTAAGTATAAAGTATGTGTATAAAATTATAAATATTAAGGTTTAATAGTAAAATTCAAATTTGATGGTTTAATAACTGATTTTTTATATCATTTCACTTCATATAATAAAGGTTAAGTTTAAGCAACCAAACATTATTTTGAGAACTCCTTGTGAACAACTGTTTACATATTTATTTCAGATGAGCATGGTGCATGTAACTGACAACCATTTTCACCCTTCTAGCATATTGTATCTGCCTGCCACAAGCCCTCTGCAAATTATTCGCAAATTGCATGTCTTTTTTTGTACTAAATGGTCTTGCCTCAGACAATATCTAGATATCAGTTAATAAAATTATGTCAGAAGGTAATTCCATGGCTTTTATATAGACTGGATACCATACTTACCATAAAAATGCACTTTAGATAGACAATATGAGTTGCGTTCTGAGAAAACAGGCATAATGCATTTGTGTAAAGTGTCGTCCCAGATTAGCCTGTGCAGTCTGCACAGGCTAATCAGGGACAACACTTTCTGCCTAAACAAGATTTTTGGTAAGAAAAATACCATAAAAGCGGAAAGTGTCGTCCCTGATAAGCCTGTGTGGACTGCACAGGCTAATCTGGGATGACACTTTACGCACATGCATTAAGCCCAATTTTCTCAAAACTAGACACATATTAAGCTGTCACTGACCTTCATGCATGATTATATCGAAATACAGTTGTCAGGAATGTATAAGCTTCTGTACTGTAAGGAATTTAATCAATTGAAGCATACCTTACTAAATAAACTATTATGACCCTCATTAAACTTGTGCAAAGTATGTACAACAAACCTTAACATAGATATAGGGATTGGTCATAGTGTTTACTTGGACCATAATCATGCAAAATTTGGTTTTATGCCATGTTTGGCCAGCGTAGCTCCAGACTAGCATGTGATTTCGTTCAGACTGGTCTGCGAACTACGCTTGCCATACTAATATATGGCATAAGACCCATTTTTGTATTACTTGGCTCATATATGTTTATTGCGTTCATGAGTGAAAAGTTAATATCATTTAGCTGTAATGGCTGTTAAATGAGAGTTTCATAACAGACTTAGTTAAGTTAACTTTATTTGGAAAAAAGGTTTAGTTTAGGGATTATATAATATGATGTATGTTACTTTTCATGCCCCCTGTAGGGTGGCATGTAGCAGTCTATCTGTCTGTCTGTCAGTCTGTGCGTCCGTCCGAAAACTTTTACATTGGCCATAACTTTTTCACTATTGAAGATAGCAACTTGATATTTGGCATGTATGTGTATCACATGGAGCTGCACATTTTGAGTGGTGAAAGGTCAAATTCATCCATCAAAGTCAAAGGTAAAAAAAAAAAAGCAGCGCAGTAGAGGGCATTGTGTTTCTGACAAACACATCTAATGTTTACATTCAATTTAATTTAATTGAGAGGAGATTAAAAACAAAAACATATAATTGTTAAAATCTTTGTCCAATTATTGTATCTGTGTTGATTTTTCAGTCGGAGACCCCGTCAGGCCAAGGTAGAAGGGCATCTACACCATTTAACTCTAGTGCATTTAACAACCCGTCCATATCAAGAAACAGCTATGGTAGGTCATATAATGGATCAAATCCTGCTTCAAACACAATCAAGCAAAACAAATTGGGTTTTTATATTTGTTCATTGGGTTGAGCTTGATGGTAAAGAAAGCTCATATTTACACTCAATTTGATTTTCTAAGAACAAGCATTAGTATCATTATAGTAGACATAACATTACCAATGCCATTGTGGGCAATTTTTAGCATGCTCCCACCGATCCTTTGATTAGTCTAGGTTATACCATGTATACATTAGACCCTTACAAATGTTTATTTATTATTTCTGTATTGCAGGTGCAGGTATGCACCAGCACCTGGATGTCAGGGGGAGTGGCCTGCAGCCATCACATGACATTGGTCACCTAGGTAACATCCCCCAGGAGGAGGACCACGAGGGGCTGGATGAGCCAGTGCACCCGAACCAGTGGAGTAAGTGACGGCCCAGCACAAGCGCTGTCATGGCTTTGTTTGTTCTGCCATGCACAAGTCTCCATATGCCAATACAAGGGTGTGAATTTGTAGCCAAGAGCTTTATAAAAGTAGAATGCTTAGTCTGTAAATACTAGGTTGAAAAGTCATAACAATGTGCTTTATAGAAGTATTATGCTTAGTCTGTAAATACTAGGTTGAAAAGTCATAACAAAGTGCTTAATAGAAGCAGTATGCTGTAAATACTGGGTTGAAAGTCATAACAAAGTGCTTTATAGAAGTACAGTCTACTCTTGTTATCTCTAAGTCGGGGGGAACAAGAAAAAATATCGAGATAACAAGAGTTCGAGATATCCAATAAGGCGTTTTCAAAGAAAAAATGAGACAAAAATTTAACTTGTATTTAACATCTATATACCTGCTAAGTGGTCTAATTAAAGCCGTCACCGTGTGGCATAATACTCTCTACTACGCTATCTATTACCTGATATATACGCGTTTTTATGAGGCACAAATAAATTTGCTATTTAAATGCTTAAAATGACATTTTGAGTTTTACTCAATTTCATGAACACATGCGGTTATCATTTTCTAAACTGTCGAGTAAACATCCGGTAATGTTGCTTTTTTAAGTTATGATGCAATTGACGTCCAATCAAGATGAGGGTTTTTCATCTGAACATGCGTAAATCACGTTCCGGAATACTTAATTGTACATGTACATTTTGTAGTTTGAAATGCAAAGTTCAATTGATTATATAAAATAAACCCACAGGTTATAAAGTGGCAGGCCTTACTCAAGTGTTAATGGCTAACGACATTACACACATGTGGTCATTGATACAATTAACGGATCAATTATCTACCGCACAATTTGGGAGCAACTGGGCGAAGCGGGACAATGAAGTATCAAAGAAAAAAATTCTCACCTTTGCCGACACTGGGACAGTTATTGTCACTTCGAGATAAACTACAGTAAATACATGTAAAATCGGGACAAATTTTTATATCGAGATATCGAATTATTTCGACATAACAAAAATCGAGATATGCGATGTTTATTAATATAGATAAAGAAGCAAAAAAGTTTGGACATTGAGCTTCCTTCGATACATCGAGAAAATTGAGATATCCCATGTTGAGATAACGAGATTAGAATGTAGTATGCTTAGTCTGTAAATACTAGGTCGAAAAGTCTTAACAAAGTGCTTTATAGAAGTATTATGGTTAGTCTGTTAATACTAGGTTGAAAAGTCATAACAAAGTGCTTTATAGAAGTATTATGGTTAGTCTGTTAATACTAGGTCGAAAAGTTATAACAAAGTGCTTTATAGAAGTATTATGGTTAGTCTGTAAATACTAGGTCGAAAAGTCATAACAAAGTGCTTTATAGAAGTATTATGGTTAGTCTGTTAATACTAGGTTGAAAAGTCATAACAAAGTGCTTTATAAAAGTAGTATGGTTAGTTTCTTCTGCGCCACACAAGTCTTGTTATGTCAATACTAGGGTGTGAAGTTGTAGTCAAGTACTTTAGGGAAGTAGTATGCTTAGTTTGTTCCGGCACAGGCTAGTCTTGTTATGCCAAAACAAGGACGGGAAGTCATAGTATCAGAAGTAGTTGTTGATTTAATCTTGTTGATAAATTACTGCTTATAAGTTGTACTGTCACATATATTTCATATTGTTTCTGTTTCATGATGTCAGGTGAATGTGGTAATAAGCCAAATGTATGCATTTAGTTTTTGCTTTTAGTTTGTTTTTTTTTCCCCTGAAAGAATACGAGAAAATAGGGTTTGCATTATTTACAGGTGTATGATAAAATACAGTTGTATACATTATGTTGTTGGAGAAAATACCATTAAAATTGGTCATTGAATAGCCAAAGTCTAACAAAAATGGGTTGTGGTTATATTTTTTCTATGGGTGACTAAATGTATGGTGACATGATGAAATTTGGGTTGCTGTTCTATGTTGTTATGCATGGAAGAGATGCAAAAGATTTGTGTTCCTTTTTACAGTCCATGACCCAGTGTAGTGAAGTAAAAATTGGCTTTCATTTCAATACATAGCACAACATGTCAGATGCATCAATAGTAATAATAATAATAATAAAAGTAATGAGCAGCGTCATGTGAGAATTTTGTCTTATGAGCATATCTTGCATGACCTTAAAGCGGTCTGATGCTATGCTGGCAGCAGATGGCATATGATTCATTTTTGTATTGCCTGGCTCTAATAATAGTAACAATAACTAATTTTCCTTCAGAACATGTTGCCTTATCGTGAAAAATAAGTTAACAGATTGCGTTTTGACTTATTATATACATTCCTAATTTATGGCTGGCTATATCATTAACCAGGTTTTCCTAAGGAAAAAACTGGTTATTAGATTGGCGAATGCGGGCGGGCTGGCTGGCGGGCGGGCGGAACAAGCTTGTCCGGGCCATAACTATGTCGTTCATTGTCAGATTTTAAAATCATTTGGCACATTTGTTCACCATCATTGGACGGTGTGTCGCGCGAAATAATTACGTCGATATCTCCAAGGTCAAGGTCACACTTTGAGTTCAAAAGTCAAAAATGGCCATAAATGAGCTTGTCCTGGCCATAACTATGTCATTCATTGTGAGATTTTAAAATCATTTGGCACATTTGTTCACCATCATGGGACGGTGTGTCGCACGAAAGAATCACGTCAATATCTCCAATGTCAAGGTCGCCACGACTAAAAATAGATTAAAAAAAAAAAAAAAAATTACAAAGGGGGTTAATTTTGTTTGTTCATTTCAAAAGTTCAGTTTGAGTTTTCTCCCTTTATCAGATTTTTTTTCACAATGAAAACCTGGTTTTGTGACAATTTTGTCCCTTGTTTTCATCTGGTTTTCTGATACAAAATAAACAGGACACTTGTGCTATGAAACTGTTTGAATAATAGATATTTTTGTTTCTGTTAAATTTTTATGCCCCCCCTTCGAAGAAGAGGGGGTATATTGTTTTGCTCATGTCGGTCCGTCGGTTGGTCGGTCCGTTCGTCCGTCCACCAGATGGTTTCCTGATGATAACTCAAGAACGCTTAGGCCTTGGATCATGAAACGTCATAGATACATTGATCATGACTGGCAGAAGACCCCTGTTGATTTTCAGGTCACTAGGTCAAAGGTCAAGGTCACAGTGACTCGAAATAGTAAAATGGTTTCCGGATGTTAACTACAGAACGCTTAGGCCTAGGATCATGAAACTTCATTGGTAGATTGATCATGACTGGCAGATGACCCCTATTGATTTTCATATCACTAGGTCAAAGGTCAAGGTCAAAGTGACTTGAAATAGTAAAATGGTTTCCGGATGATAACTCAAGAATGCTTAGGCCTAGGATCATGAAACTTCATAGGTAGATTGATCATGATTGGCAGATGACCCCTATTGATTTTCATGTCACTAGGTCAAAGGTCAAGGTTACAGTGACTCTAAATATTAAAATTGTTTCCGGATGATAACTCAAGAATGCTTAGGCCTATGGTCATGAAACTTCATAGGAAGATTGATCATGACTGGCAGATGACCCCTATTGATTTTCAGGTCACTAGGTGAAAGGTCAAGGTCACAGTCACTCAAAATAGTAAAATGGTTTCCGGATGATAACTCAAGAATGCTTACGTCTAGGATCATGAAACTTAATAGGTACATTGATCATGACTGGCAGATGACCTCTATTGATTTTCAGGTCACTAGGTCAAGGTCACAGTGACTCGAAACAGTAAAATGGTTTCCGGATGATAACTCTAGAATGCTTACGCCTAGGATCATGAAACTTCATAGGTACATTGATCATGACTGGCAGATGACCCCTATTGATTTTCAGGTCACTAGGTCAAAGGTCAAGGTCACAGTGACTCAAAACAGTAAAATGATTTCCTGATGATAACTCAAGAATAATTAGGCAAAGGATCATGAAACTTCATAGGTACATTGATCATCACTGGCAGATGACCCTATTGATTTTCAGGTCACTAGGTCAAAGGTCAAGGTCACAGTGACAAAAACCGTATTCACACAATGGCTGCCACTACAACTGACAGCTCATATGGGGGCCATGCATGTTTTACAAACAGCCATTGTCTTAAGAGTTGTTTTATTTGTTAAGTTTTGATTTTATAAGGAGAAGACCTTCTGTTTTAATATGCTTTCTAATTACCTTTTTTGTAAAAGATGAAACACTTGCTTATGTTCTCCTTTACAATTGTTTGTTACATTAAATATTGGAATGTTTAATGATCTGAAATAAGATCAGTCTTAATTTAAACTGTTTTTGCTCATATGAAAAAATTACTATCATAATGGAAGCCCAAACATGTGTATAGACTATAACTTTATAAACTTATCAGAATAGTTTGTATGTGCAGGAAAACAAAATTTACTGTTCATTTCTTACTTAAATTGACTTTGTTTCGTTGTTGTTTTGTTCTTGTTTAGTTTATTTTTTACAGCATGTCAAAAATATCATTTTGTCACATGCTTGATGCATCACAAAATCATCTTCATCACACCGTGGTACATCTTCATTCACATATTTAGTTGTCACTGTTGCCTCAAATGTTTTGTGTCATTGTGTTGGTGTAGGCAAAGTACGCACTCAGTATGGTGGCCCACCGCCGGCTAGTGCACCGTCTATGGTGTATTATAAGTAACGGTAACTGTTTGTACACCCTCACGTTAACACCTTGTGTGTCCCTTGCAACAATATATATACTGACCCAGTACACTGTCTAGAATCACTGTTTCCACAAATGTCCAACTAATGTTAAACCTATGTGTTGTTTATTCAAACATTGCCCTAAGATAAATGGTGTTATCTTGTGAATTCTAGCAGTTTATGATGAGTTTTCTTCACAAAATCTATGATGAGTTTTGATTAAAACATTTTTGTGACATTGCTTCATATATTTACCATTTTAAAGGGTTCCTGACATGTATTTATTATACTGACTAACATAAAGGTTTCTAAAACAACAATACTTTGTCTAATTTGCCATTCTGTTTCCTGCATGATGGCTATTAACTGTTACAAGCAGATGCTAGAGTGCTTCCAATTATTTGTCAATAAATGTCACTATCCCATCTAGGATATTGGTAGGATGGTAGATTGTGTCTGCCTGTATCTTTGGATGAACCATTGATACAAACAAACTTATTGACCCTCAACAATTACATTTGCGGAGCAGACAATTACATTTGCGGAGCAGACAGAAGTTGTTTGCTTGATAATTTTATTTCTGGGCATTTGTGTTAGTGTCAAGTAAGATGAAACAACCAGGATATATGTACTCTCAAGCATTCATGGGGTTTATAGGGTATGGAAAAATAGAATTGTTTTCTGTGTCAGCACATACTTGTACAATGAATTATTGTCAGTATCTTTTAAATATGCCTGTCCTTACCAGTGGTTATTAAAATTGAAAACTTAGAGATTTGATGATTATTGCATGCATAAGGGAGTTCCCAATTTTACCTCTAAACATTTAAATAGAAGCATAATTGTTATGAAACAGTAGTTCTGAAGCTCAGTGTACCAAACAAAGAATTGCCAATGTTTATGTATAACATTTCACTTGTTGTTGTGTTGCCTATGTTACAAATTCCTTGAATTGCAGATTGATTCCTTCATGATATCACAGATCTCCAGATCACTGCAGATTTGTTTAGAAATGAAATGGCAGTATCAGCACTTTAAACATGGCACAATTGTTCAACACATGAATTAGAAACAATAATTAATCAACCATGTTTCTTTGGAATATAACTGCCTACTTAAATAAACAAAAATCATATTTGGCCTTGCAGTGCTTATGCGGTAACAGTTTTTTTGTTGTTGTCGTATTTTTAAAGAAACTTTTATTAATATCTTTTAATAAAGATATGAAATTGATCATGATTCATTTAAACTGGTGCTTATTGTGCTACAATACTGTTCATTAAATGCTTTTACAAGGTGTATCCCCTGTCATGCATGATGCAAGATGTAAAATACTTTGCTTCCATGTATTCCTGCTGTGGTACATGAAGTGTGTTATTTACAATTTATCACACACAGTTTGGTTTGCTGTCCTCCAGTTTGTTCCAGGCACGCCTGAATGACCTCTGTTTTCCTCATTAGTTTGTTCCAGGCACGCCTGAATGACCTCTGTTTTCCTCATTAGTTTGTTCCAGGCACGCCTGAATGACCTCTGTTTTCCTCATTATAAGCTTTAATGAATGTATATGAGCCACGTTCTGAGAAAACTGGGCACAATGCATGTACGTTAAGTGTTGTCCCAGATTAGCCTGTGCAGTCGGCACAGGCTAATCAGGGAAGACACTTTCCACTTTTATGACATTTTTCGTTTAAATGAAGTCTCTTCTTAGCAAAAATCCAATTTAGGCGGAAAGTGTCGTCCTTGATTAGCCTGTGCGGACTGCACAGGCTACTCTGGGACAACACTTTACGCACATGCATTATGCCCCGTTTTCTCAGAACATGACTAATATGAGCCACACTCTGGGGAAAGCTTAGCTTAAAGCATGTGTGTAAAGATTAGCTTGTGAAGTCCACTCTGGGGAATCAGGGAAGACAATTCTGCTTTTATGGAATTTTCCTTATTAATTAGATGAAGTATCTTCTTAATAAAAACGCAGTAAAGGTTGAAAATGTCGTCCCAAATTAGCCTGTGCTGACTGCACTTTACGCACATGTATTAAGCTTTTCATAGAGTGCGACTTATATGAATTATTATTTAGGTTTGAAACCAAAATGTGTGTTATGTGGCATTTCATGTTTTCACTTTTAATGTTGATACACATTTAATATAAATTTGGTGATTTAAACTAAAATTAAATACTTATTCAATGTACAAATATTATTTTACATTTTTATTTTGTTTCTTTTCTGTCACTTTCTCCTGATTTCATATTGTGAGTGCAAGGTTTTTGTTTAGAATTTGTAGAATATATCTAGCAAATGTCTTCTAAAATTTAAATGACTGTAAAATATTTGTGTTGTTATTCTTTTCAGCTCCTTCGAACCCTAGTCACAACAACCCATACCGCCGTGGTCGGCAAGTGAGTTCGCTGGTTCGCTCATGAACTATCGGTACACAACACTTCCAATTCATCATTTCACTCTTCTTTTCAACTACATGTACATGAAAACAGCTTCATACAAGAGTACATAACAAGTACAAGAAAAGTGTATAAAATAAATGACTCGTGCCAAATTGCCAGGGAATATATTAACAGGGAATACAGATCTGAACTACTTTGAATAATTGTTTTGTGATTGAAAGTGCTTCTGGGAAATAAGGTTATATTTTTGAACATTTATCTAAGTTTTCTGGAAGCATGATAATAAATCTGCTGCAAGCATTCAGCTGATTGAGACTGCATGCATGCTTGCAGCTGCATGATGAGCATAGTTATAGGGAGGAGTGCAGGATCTGGGTTACATGGAAAACAACCATTGGTGATGTTGACAATTATGGATTCCTCTCACATGATATTGGATGGAACAATTGGGGAGAATGGAAGCTTTGTATGGTGTTTGTATCTGTATCTGCCTCAGATCGGAGGCTGTCCAGTGTTTGCTAGAATTTACTTTTTGTGATGGTAGCAATTATATCTCTGTCACTTAGGGCAAATCTTTTGCAGATATTTTTATGTTCAATGTTTGCTTTCTGTGATTCAGGGAAATTTTGAATTAAAAAAGTGTTTACTTAGGTAAATATATACAATAAAAGATTTGAATAATGCCTTATGTCATTTTCATTTTTCAGCTTATTGACTTTTATTTCAACACTTTTCCCATGAATTAAAACTATTCCTTATTTATTATACCACCACAAACAAAGTTTAGGGGGGTATATAGGAGTGAACTTGTCTGTCGGCCTGTCTATCGGTCCGTATTAAGTGTCCGCTCTCTAATTCAAGTAGTTTTCATCCGATCTTCACCAAACTTGGTCAGAAGTTGTATCTACATGATGTCTAGGCCAAGTTCGAACATGGGCCTTGCCAGGTCAAAAACTAGGTCACGGGGTCACTTAGTGCGTTTTAAACATTCAGCATGTCTGCTCTCTAATTCAGGTAGTTTTCATCCGATCTTCACCAAACTTGGTCAGAAGTTGTATCTAGATGATGTCTAGGCCAAGTTCGAACATGGGCCTTGCCGGGTCAAAAACTAGGTCACGGGGTCACTTAGTGCGTTTTAAACATTCAGCATGTTGTCCGCTCTCTAATTCAAGTAGTTTTCATCCAATCTTCACCAAACTTGGTCAGAAATTGTATCTACTTGATGTCTAGGCCAAGTTCGAACATTGGCCTTGCCGGGTCAAAAAATAGGTCATGGGGTCACTTAGTGCGTTTAAAACATTCAGCATGTTGTCCGCTATCTAATTCAAGTAGTTTTCATCCAATCTTCAACAAACTTGGTCAGAAGTTGTATCTAGATGATCTAAAGGCCAAGTTCGAACATGGGACTTGCCGGGTCAAAAACTATGTCACGGGGTCACTTAGTGCGTTTAACATTCAGCATGGTGTCCTCTCTCTTATTCAAGTAGTTTTCATCAGATCTTCACCAAACTTGGTCAGAAGTTTTATTTAGATGATCTGAAGGCCTAGTTCGAACATGGGCCATGCCACATCAAAAACTAGGTCACAGGATCACTCAGTACGTTTTACACATTGAGCATGGTGTCCGCTCTCTAATTCAAGTAGTTGAAATCTGATCTTCACCAAACTTGGTCAGAAGTTGTAACTAGATGATGTGTAGGTCAAGTTCGAACATGGGCCATGCCGGGTCAAAAACTAGGTCACAGGGTCATTTAGTGTGTTTTAAACCTCACCATGTTGTCCACTCTCTAATTCAAGTAGTTTTTATCCAATCTTCACCAAAATTGGTCAGAAGTTGTATCTTGATAATGTCTAGGGCAAGTTTGAATATGGGTCATGCCGGGTCAAAAACAAGGTCACGGGGTCACTTAGTGCGTTTTAAACATCACAATGTTGTCTGCTTTCTAATTCAAGTAGTTTTCATCCAATCTTTACCAAACTTTGTCAGAAGTTGTATCTAGATGATGTCTAGGTCAACTTTGAATATGGGTCATGCCGGGTCAAAAACTAGGTCACGGGGTATCTTAGTGCGTTTTAAACCTCGCCATGTTGTCCGCTCTCTAATTCAAGTAGTTTTCATCCAATCCTCACCAAACTTGGTCACAAGTTTTATCTAAATGATCTCTAGGACAAATTTAAACATGGGCCATTCTGGGCCTAAAACTAGGTCACGGGTATACTTAGTGCGATTTTAGCTCACCTGAGCACAACCTGCTCATGGTGAGCTTTTGTGATCGCTTTTTGTCCGTCGTCCGTTGTGCGTTGTGCGGCGTCAACATTTGCCTTGTTAACTCTCTAGAGGTCACATTAATTGTCCAATCTTCATAAAATTTGCTCAGAAGATTGGTTTTAATGATATCTTGGATGAGTTCGAAAATGGTTACGTTTGCTTGAAAAACATGGCTGCCAAGGGGCGGGGCATTTTTCCTTATATGGCTATAGTAAAATCTTGTTAAAACTCTAGAGGCCACATTTATTGTCTGATCTTCATAAAACTTGGTCAGAAGATTCATACCAATAATATCTTGGACGAGTTCAAAAATGATGCTGGTTGGATGAAAAACATAGCCGCCAGGGGTGGGGCATTTTTCCTTATATGGCTATAGTAAAACCTTGTTAACACTTTAGAGCTTACATTTATTTTCCGATCTTCATGAAACTTGCTCATAAGATTTGTCCCACTGATAACTTGGATGAGTTCAAAAATGGTAATCTTTGCTTGAAAAACATGGCTGCCAAGGGGCGGGGCATTTTTCCTAATATGGCTATATAAGGCTATAGTAAAATCTTGTTAACACTCTAGAGGCCACAATTATTGTCCGATCTTCATGAAACTCGGTCAGAAGATTCATCCCAATAATATCTTGGACGAGTTCTAAAATGATGCCGGTTGGTTGAAAAACATTGCCACCACAGGGGCGGGGCTATTTTCCTTGTATGGCTATAGTAAAACCTTGTTAACACTCTAGAGGTCACATTTATTTTCCGATCATCATAAAACTTGGTCAGAAGATTTGTCCCAATGATATCTTGGATGAGTTCGAAAATGGTTTTGGTTGCTTTAAAAACATGGCCACCAGGGGCGAGGCATTTTTCCTTATATGGCTATTTATGGCTATAGTAAAACCTTGTTAACACTCTAGAGGCTACATTTAAAGTCCAATGTTTATGAAATTTGGTCAAAAGATTGGTGTCAATGATATCTTGGATGAGTTCGAAAATGGTTACGTTTGCTTGATAAAAATGGCTTCCAAGGGGCGGGCATTTTTCCTTAAATGGCTATAGTAAAATCTGTTTAGCACTCTTAGAAGCCACATTTACTGTCCGATCTTCATGAAACTTGGTCAGAAGATTCATCCCGATAATATCTTGGACGAGTCCAAAAATTATGCCGGTTGGTTGAAAAACATGGCTGCCAGGGAGCGGGGCATTTTTCCTTATATGGCTGTAGTAAAACCTTGTTAACACTCTAGAGGCCACATTTATTTTCCGATCTTCGTGAAAATTGGTCAGAAGATTTGTCCCAATAATATCTTGTTATCTCAGGTGAGCGACTTTGGGCCTTTCAGGCCCTCTTGTTTAACATTCAGCATGGTGTCCGCTCTCTAATTCAAGTAGTTTACATCGAATCTTCACCAAACTTGTTCAGAAGTTTTATGGGGATGATCTTAAGGCCAAGTTAGAACATGGGCCTTTCTGTGTCAAAAACAAGGTCAAGGTGTCCCTAAGTGCGTTTTAAAAATTGAGCATGGTTTCCGCTGTTTTTTTTTAAGACGACATGCAAAATATTGTGTCAATGCGGCATGTGGTGGTATTTGTCACGTCTGTGACAAAGCTCTAGTTGAATTAGTATATATTACATTATGCATGGACATACTATTTTCATTAACAAAGCTGTAAGTCACTTTCATTTATTTAAATATATTGTTGGATCTAATTTACTATTCTACATTCTTACCCAAGAATAACGTATTAATGTGTGACATATGAACTGCTATAATATTGTGCAAGACACGTAATAATTTGTTAAAATCTTAATTTGTTGGAGGTAAACATGTTATTTTTTTTAATTGATGTTTCCTAGTTTTAACGAAATGATTCGCTTTAGTGTTTCCTGTGACCTTAAAATGTTTTTTTACTGTTATATGACATAGAAATTAACAGTGCTTAGTAAAACTTAATAAATGTTGTAATTAATCAAGTTAATGTGTATGTACTAGCGGGGATATTTTGTATAGAATGTTTAAGACCAAAGAAATAATGTGCAGTGTTGTCCTGTGTTTAGTCAGTCTTTGACAAGAACTAAGATCCTTGTGAAAGCTGTGTATAATTATTATACATTTATTCATTTGTTGTGCTCAACAGTTAATAAATATTTGAATGCCTCAACACAAGGAGGCATTAATTATTTTACTTGTCCATCTGTACACCTCAAAGATCTTGTTTTCATATTCCCTTTAACCACCTGGAAGATCTACCTCAAACTTTCACAGTAAAATATCTTAAGTGTGCTGCTTAAAGAAAGGAATTTCAGCTGCAACCACCTTAGTCTGAATGAGGGCATTTTGTCCGTTTTTCATGCCCAAATAGTCTGAATGAGGGCCTTTTGTCCATTTTTCATTCCCTTAGTCTGAATGAGGGCCTTTTGTCCATTTTTCATGCCCAAAATATTGTGTTTTCAACTCCTCTGAACCAAATGGGTGGATCCGCTCAAAATTCAGCACTTTAATAACCTGAAGGTGAAGATGATTGTAAAGCAAGGAATTTTTGCAGTGAAGAGTTGGTGAAATTATGGCCCTTTGTGTTTTTGTCCATTTTAGAATGTAAAGTGGATTTGTGTGTGTCCAAACACATGTTGTGGGTAACCAGTGTCACCCACACATTTCTAGTTTATAAATATGCCTATATGTAATTTTTGGGAGGACTGTTAACAGTTTTAAAACATCTGCTATCTACATTAAGGTCTCATTTTTGTATGAACTTATGATCTAGCAACTATAGTTACAACAACAACAAGGCAGTACATTATTTTACACATAAAATATAAAGAATGAAGATTTTGATCTTATACAAAAAGTCAAAACGTAATAATGTATTCCTGATGAAAGTTATGTGTGTAAGTTTTATTGTCATGGAGTCATCATGGTATACCAAAGTATACAGCTGTTGAATATGAAGTTTGATGAATATTTGCTTAAATTTAAGATAAGGATGTAATTTTCGTTTAAGAATGCCATGGTGTCACGTTCTGCACCTTGTCATGTATCTGCAGTTTAGTGTGTGCACAATTGTAGTTGTCCCAATTGCCTTAAAATTTTCTTTGAAATACTCGTTGTTATTACCTCAGAATTCCTGTAACTAGGAAGCATATCATGGCAAACGTTTTCTTGCTACTGCCTGCTGTGTTTTGTAGCTGCTTATTTCCTTAAGCTGCAGGACCCTCTTGTTTGTTTTAAAGCATTTATGAGCAATATTAAATGTCCCACTTCATGCAAACATGGGTCTTATGACATTTGGTACCAGCGTTTCTTTAGACCATTCTGCGCATTTTCGCATTCTGGTCAGGAAAACCCCTGTCCATGACTGAATAGCAGCCATTCTTGCACCTGACCATACTGCTTAGTCTGGGTGTGAGTTTCCCTGGCCACATTATAAACTATACCCATTTTTGCATGACACCTTTCATATTGTATTGTGTTCTGCATATAAGCAGAAAAGCTTAAAAATTAAATAAATGAATAAATTATTGCTGTGAGTGAAAAGTTATCACATCAAGCCTGTTCATGTTAACCTTGTAATCCAAATTGTGAGTGTTGAGTCATTTGAAAATAATGTTACCAAACACGAATATTCGATGATATGCATAAATCTCATAGCTTTTAAGTCAAATTCAACACAGAAGCAGTGCTCTTGTATGTAAGATATTCATTTATTTACCGTTTACAAATGGCAGTGACATGTTTTATTTATGTTGTTGTATCTCTCAGATTATGTCCAGAAATGCAACTAAGCTTGTGGTAGCAACACTAACTGAATAAACACAAGTTTCATTACAATTATGTTTTATGAACATGTAATATTTATTAAGTTTTCTGATATCTTTTGCAAATATACATATCAGAAAATTAAGTGTGATATATTTTTGTCATTTACTGTAACTCACTTCATTACAAATAACAGTCATATAGTCTGAACAAGTCAGAGTGTTACACCTAATCAAGCAATAAAACCCTGATGCAAGTCTTTGAAAGGCAATGCATGGAAAAAAAACTCTGTTTGCATATTGCTGTGCATGTTCTTTGAATTTGTTGTAGGGTCAAATCTAGCCTCAAAAGCTACTAAGAGTTTTACATGTATTTTCTTCTATTTTTTTGTCATATTTTTGTCTCCACCGTCTTAGTGATGACTGTGGTTGTAGACTGTTTATGGCAATTTTTTGTTACTGAATATACTGTATATAGATAACCATGTATATTATTAAACCCAGATGTCAGAGTCTCTGTAAATAGTGAACTAGGAATAGCTCTTCTTTAAAATAAATATGGAATGATGATACTTGTTGTTTTGTATTCAATAAATATACTTTTCTTGATTGTTTTTTATCATAATCATTGTCTTCATTTCCTTAGGCTTAGCATCAACAATTAGTTTAATAATGAATAGATTGATGTATTTCAAAATGTTTTTAAATAAATAACCTGAACATGACATGTTATTCTTACAAAACCATTTAACATTCTTGATAATGAAATCTCTAGCAGTTACCTCCCTTGATAAATGAATCGAGGAGAATACTGTCCACGCGGAGTTGTAGTTCCATACTCTCGTTACCATCACAAGAAAATCCTACCAGATTTTGAAGGATTGTACTTTTGGTTAAAGTATTATATTATTAAAAGTAGTATAATTTTCTTTTACGTTTTGAAAATAGTGTATAAAGTTAGATTCATAATGAAACTCTAGAAATGGCCCTGCAGAGGCTGACATGTATCCCCACGCCGCATGTTTGACCCAGGGGTGCCCCAGGGTTGGTAATGGGGCCATGCATAGTTGAGATTAACTGTATTGTCATAAGAGAGGTTCAGTATCAATTTGAAGTGAATCAGTGTAGAATTGAAGAAATTATAGTAAAAGGCAATTTTGGGTGGGCGTGGCCTATGTGGGCGGGGCGCCCCAGGGTTGGTAATGGGGCCATGCATAGCTGAGATTGACCGTATTGTCATAAGAGAGGTTCAGTATCAATTTGAAGTGAATCGGTGTTGAAATGAAGAAATTATAGTAAAAGGCAATTTTGGGTGGGCGTGGCCTATGTGGGCGGGGCGCCCCAGGGTTGGTAATGGGGCCATGCATAGTTGAGATTGACCGTATTGTCATAAGAGTGGTTCAGTATCAATTTGAAGACAATCTGTGTAGAAAGGAAGAAATTATAGTAAAACAACTTTAAAAAATGAGTAAAAATCTCTGACACATCCCCACCCTAACCCCCATAACTTTTGACCCAGGGGTCAGATCAAAATTCCAAATAGTGCAGGGTCGCACATATGCTCATAGCTACCATGTGTGTAAGTTACAAGGTTCTAGTGCTTATAGTGTAGGAGGAGAAAGTGGCCAGGACGGACGGACGGAAGATGGAGATAACCACAATATCCCCACTTTTTCTCCGAAAAGCGTGGGGATAATAAATTACCTATATTTAAAACAAGTAAAAATGTTGCTAGACTATCATCATGTAGTTGGTTATGAAGGCAGGGATTTAATCCAGCGTTGCGATAATGTATAAGCTTGGAAGGGATTTTATCCAGGCATTATAATATTCAAGGGATAAAGGGTTTGATGAAATGTTTCACAGTCGCAGTAACTATATTTAGTTTATTTGGATATGTTCCCAAATAGGAAATACATTTAGCAATGTTAACATAGACACTTTTGATAACTTAACTGGGATGCATCTCATGATTTTCTTCATTACACAAATTATTTAAGATTTTAATTGAATGATTGTCATAGTAAATTGAACATTTAAGTTTTCATTTAAGCTTACATAATTAATACAGAAAAGCAACTGTCATGCTCCTGCCCATGAAACAGATGAAAACTTATCCTTACTTCACTGAATACCATGTGAATTAGATTTGCGGGCCACTGTTTATGACCTCGCCAACTATGATTCATTCTACTTTTTATACTTGCACACATAAAAAGCCACTAAATAAGCTAGAGAAGTATGGCGTCACTAGTAGCATCCAACGCTGGGGCGATAACTTCCTCACAGAAAGGGGTGCGAAAGTTCTGGTGAAAAGAGAGGAATCAAAACCTGCTTCAGTCGACTGCGTCAAGTGCACAATCCTAGGTCCCCTGCTGTTCCTCTGCCAATTAAACGATCTGCCAAATTCGGTTAAGTCTTCCGTTTATCTATTTTTACATGATTGCCTACGCTATCTTGTATCTTCTTTTCCCTCCTTCGTAGGAGAACCATGCAGATGCACGTAGAATAGTAAAAAGAACAATATAACACCGTCCATCAATACTTTTTACACAATGGATGAGGTTTAATACACTATGTTCTCACTATATTAACACTAGTGTGTATGTTTAAGACAACATCTATTTACGCTTTTGTTCAATTCAGCCTATTTTCTTAGTATTTTCTGCTTACAGGAAGAGCTATTGGTATAGGAGGTTAATTGCCGTACCAAACCCGTCAATAATACTTTTCTAGCGCAATCTAGACCGAATAGCAGACGGCTACAGTGCTTTTCGAATATATAAAGTTCAGGATTTGTTGGTGTCTGAAGTAATGGACGAAATAGTGGCCAACAATTTATGATCACTTGAGTTTTGGTAGGAGCATCTAATATGCTAAAATCACTGTTTGAGATAAACTTCCGCTGGTGTGTTATGTCTGGTAATACGGTTTGTCTTACATTGTCCAATGATGAACACTCGAGGAGGAAATTACTAGTTGTTTCTATTCCTTGCTGACACAATTGATAAATCTGATCGAAGTCGTACTGATTTAAGTTTTTACATATAGATTGTAAGTAGTTAGTAAGTTCCACTTGCCAGACGCAGTTTCACTTTAATACGGGCGGAGTCCCTAGATGTGAATTCTGGAGCGAATATAGGTAGCACCCTCCCTTGTCTGAAAACTTCATCACGCAAGAACGTAAGAGTTGAATGCAGCTTCAAGGAACCGTTGACCTTGGTCGACCAGTATGTATTCACCGCTTTATACAGTTTAGCTTTCTAAGTGAATTTTGATGGCATGCCTTCAACAATATCTTCAAGCGACCCCCAACTCCTACTTCCATAGAATTTTACGTGTTCCAGTTACCCAACTATTTCTGTCAATTGTTTTCACATAAATTTGCCTAATTTGAATTTGATTGTCGATGCTGCTTTCATCAAGCGAGCAAATGTTATGTAAGAATGAGAGAGCACGAATATGAACTTGTGCTTGTATATGAAGAAGTCCCGTTTTGAGGTAAATTGCACAGTTTGCTGTATTATCTGGCAGCTGAAGTATTTCTTTAACAACTTTTCTTTGAAATGTTTCTAGCTTGTTGATCATTGATTCTGTCGGAAGTAGTAGCTCTAACCCATATAACAATACTAGGGTGACATAAGTCAGATAAAGGTGCACTATGGTGGATATATTCATTTTAAATGTCCTCGATAACCATTTCCAAACAAACAATAAGCAGCTCTTCGTCCTTTCTTAAGGTTTTCTTCCACATTTTCCTTTTGAATCACTGATAGTGACTCAGTTCTTGTAATGCAAAGATGAATTGCCCGTTGAACGGTTGGAAGTTCACAGTTGTTCATAACAAAAGTGTCTTTTGAAGATTTCGAACGCTTAAGACTAAATTTGATGTGTACAGACTTAGTTGTCTGCAATATATATCGTTCCATGTTGGCGAATTCAGCTTATGTATTCAACAAGGCTTGAGCCTCGGCTGCAGAGGTAGCACATAAACAAATATCGTGTGCACATGCACTAGCGGCGAATATCACCGATGGACGAACCCATACCAGACTCCTGTAGACTATTCAGCAAGGGATTAACATAACACTTGTACAAGTCCGTACTTAACACGCCACCCTGGCGTACGCGCTGATTAACACGAAATGGAGTGGAAATACTACCACGCCACTTGATGGAGCTTACTGAATCTCTGTGAAAACTGTTTATTAATGTACAATGTCGACCTGTTACACCAATGTTGAACATACGTCTCATCAAATGTCCATGATCGACCACATCGAAAGCCGAGCGTGTATCCAGAACTGAGAAAGATCAAATTTAAGTCTATTTTACTGTCTTTACTCTCTTTGTAGAGTTCCTCAATAATAAAGGCTGCGTTCGCAGGTCATGACCCTTAAGTGAAACATCTTTGAACCTTGTTTTGCGACTGTTCGAAGAACTGACTCGATAATTCTCCCGATGACAGGGAGGACTGTTATACCACGGTAATTTGTAGAGACTGTTGTCTCCTTTATTTTTAAAATCAGATGTGTTTGTTAGAAACACAATGACCCTATTGCGTCGCTTTGAAATAAAATTGCAATATATCATTTGGCAGGTTTAGAAATTATCTTCTTTTTAAAGCTTATTACTTCCCTTGGATTGTATTTTTTTACTTTTACCTTGAAGGATTACCTTGACCTTGACCTTTCACAACTCAAAATGTGCAGCTCCATGAGATACACATGCATGCCAAATATCAAGTTGCTATCTTCAATATTGCAAAAGTTATGGCAATTGTTGAAAATTTCGGACGGACGGACAGACAGTTCAAATGCTATATGCCCCCCTACCGGGAGCATACACATTGGAAACACAAGTCCTGCATTAAGAATATTCGGAAATTGACCAGTTTCAAAAAATTTGTTTACAAGCACAAGTAAAAACTGTTTGACATCACTGTCACAAGATAATAAATGTTCAGCACTCAAGTTATGTATATCAGGCGCTTTGCCAGTGTCCCTATTCCGAATTGCTTTGTCGAGCTCATCCAACGTGACAGCAGTTATTTTATGTTGAGAAGCCATGCTCGCAATCATTTCACACTCTTCCTGAACAAGTTCATGATAATCCCTGTCAAATAAATCATCCTGACTTTGCATACCTAGTAATGTTTTTTTTTTAATTCCTGTATAATATTTTCATCTTTTTCGCTGGTTGTTAACTAAGTGATGAAACAGTTTCGAGTAGGAAGTTCTACCCTCAATTACTTTTTGTTTAAAATCGAAGTCTTTCTGTGCAACAACTTGCCTATATGTAGCTCTAAACGCTTTCTTGGTTGCTAATTTTTCCAAAAGTAACTGATTATCGGGATCGAAGGGGCGTCCTGCCCTTTTTCAAGCTAAGAACGCCTGTTTTGCTAGACCGTACTGATCCTTCATGTCAAGATTCCAGTACTAAAACTTCGGTTGAGACTTATGTTTGCGCTTTATTTTACAAGACTGTTTTGGGGATTCTCTTAAAATTTCACAGAATTTGCCGACTACCTTTTCAAAATTACACTTTGTGTCATGAACGTCTTCAGTACTAGATAAAACTTTGATTTTTTCGCTGACTAATTGTGCGCACTGTACAGTATTAACCTTATTCCAGTTTATACGTGAAGAGACAGTTTGTTCATCCTTAACTGAGAGTTTCACAACACATGATAACAATTCCAATTTGACTGGTTAATGATCAGAAGTATTCATCCACATATCGCTTAAAACGACTTTGGTAGAAACGACGAGAGAAATTCACCACCACGGGGATTCATATATGTTTTACTACTACATTCAAACTTCAAATTAAAGTCAGAGATAAATTCATAAAAGTATGTTTTTCTTGCAGATAATCTAGAGGCATTTAGACTTTCGTTCAGATCGCCGCCGATGATTATAAAGTTGTCAGACTGGTACTTAATACAAATTTCTCGTACTTTGTCTATTGTATCACAAATTCATTCACGTTGCCAGATAACCCTTTACACGGTAGATTTACAGACAAACTAACTAGACCTTTATGTTGATTAAAGTTTTCTAAATGTATAAACTGGACACGGTTACCACCGTCTTCAAGCACTTTGATTTTAGAGTCCATTGAACTATACCAAACAACACCGACGCCTCCAAATCCGCGTGGCATTTGAGTAGGAAGGATCGGATCGAGACAGTTCCTTTTCCTGCATATTTTACGCCTTCGCCGATTATACCTAGTAGCGGAATTTGCGTTTGAAAAAGCCAATGTTCTTGCAAAAGTATCAAATCATTTGTCTCGAACAGTGTATTTACTGTTAAAGCACTAGTTGCAATGTTTTTGCAGTTATATGACACAATTTTAAAAGGTTTTTGAGTCACTGAATCAACCGACGGCAAATACTTAAGTCATTATGTTCTGAAGGCTGGCATAATATAAAAAAAGGGGTGCTGGTCAGGGAACCTATGCTCTGTACCATTACTCACCATATAGTTGACCATGAAAAGGTTGGATATTTTGCCGGTTTGGTGTGTATCAGTGCCTAAATAGTCAGATCTAGAGTGATTCTGTATTTGTGAAATGTTTTGAGTACTAGCTGTATGTACCTGGTCGCCCACTTCAGTTGTTTGTTCACGGTCTTCTGCTACATTGTCTAAAATGTCCGATATGTTTAAATTGTTACGTTTCTCTGCGTCTCAACTACCGGGTTTGAGAATGACTCCGAGTTTAAGCCTGAAATAAACCTTTCATTGAAAAGGAACTCGAAAGGTTTATCGAACACAAAGTTTGTCAGTTTATTATGCAAATTTGCCATTCTTGTTTGGAACAAATTATTGTGCGATTCAGATACCAGTTGCGGACCTAGGCTTGTAACAGTTGGTGGGTTAACCGTAGCCGTATTCACATTATTTGCATTTTCAAGAGTTTCGGTACGTTTTTTATAATTTGCAAACTATTTATAAGCTCTTGGTTCTTTAATTCAAGTTTCTTCACAAATGACTCGAGCTTATTTGCATCCTTCAGCCTCTCCTAACATTTCAATTGAGCAAGTCTAAGGTCTTCTTCCTTTTTTGATATTTTGTTCTCACGTTCTCTTATTTCTGGTATTTTTATAGAGTACATACAATTAGCATTAGTTTTCACACTTGAACCTCCAGACGTATCATTGAAAGTTTTAATGACGTTTGCTCTTCAAAGTTATCACCAGTTTGTTCGCTATCGAAGATAATCACCGAATCAGTCGTAATACCGCTCAAGGTTTGTTCTATAGCAGTATTTTAGGCCAAAATGTCAAGTGCTAGAGTTTGCTGTAAATGATCAGTTACAGCGTATGAATTAATACATGGAATTGTACGTCTTTGTGTAGGAGGACTAGATTTAGATTTTCCTCGAGTATTTGATTTCTCCGCATTTAATGCTTTAGCTGGCGCACTTGTTTCAGAAGTTTTACAAAATCTACAGCAAAACGACTCGTCAGGCGATGCACTTAATAGTTCAATTTCGTCTTTCTGAAGCTTTTATAATGAATCCAACACATCGCACATTCAAAAGTCGCAGGGACCACCATTTACTTTATCAAGACCTAACCTAACTTCATTTTTTGGCCAGCACCTGGGAAATCTCACACTTAGACGTGTTAATCTGAAACTCTGCCGTGAATCCAGCCAAAGTACAACTTACCTTGCCTTGATACTGTCAACCAGGGAATACACCTCTATTGTCTGGGACCCAAACCGACATAAAGACGTGGACAAAAAAACAGGCAGCATGATTCATCATCAGCGACTACAACAACAAAACACCAGGCCACGTCAGGAAAATGCTGGAAGGTAGGAAAGACGGAAGGCAAACAGATTGATCTTCTTCTACAATGGTGTTAAGAGGATTATGCCATCCCTGCCAAACCATGACTTTCTGACCCGGTTCGCCAATCTTAACACTAAGTATCCCTCCACCCTCTTATCCGTTGTGTCTATTTCAAAAGGCCCTACAAAGCGGATATACGGAACCAGATTGCAGCGAGTCATCTTAAAATTCGGACCAAATTATAAACAGACTGTTCATGGTCACAAAGTGGTCATGTGTTCATACTGTATTATGATCTTGTAATTTATTAGACACGGTTTGACAGAAATATATTGACTGCGTGTTTCACTTAAAGAACACTTTTCTAAATTACATTATTTTTCGTTTCCCACACTTCACTAATAATATATAATGACATGTATCATGATGCTGTGTGTATAAAATTATCATTTCTTTTTTTAAGAAAGTAAACTCAATCATTATTTCTGGTAACAAACTTAAACTGACCGCTAAATATATGGATACAATAGAACAGATAAAATTGTGCATCGCGGGCCTGGTATTTTAATTGTCGATTATTACTGCGTAGTAAAAATCGCTATATTGGCGACAGTGGAACTCTATTTGCGATCATGGGCAGTTATCTGGATAGTAATATACACACGCCGGTCATGCGGATACTTTGATAACGGATGGCACTTAACAGAGAACAAAGAACTTCAAGGTCACGCGCAAGTGGTAAGTTTTTCAATTTCTGTTCATTTGGTTTTCAGACACGGAACATTGTTTGGCCGATTAATGGTATAGCACTTCATATTGCAAAGTAAGAAATTCGCGAAATAACGGTTGATTATATGGCAAAAAGGATAACATTCCATCGGACATCAACATGAACAAACTGATCAGTACATATTTCAACAAAATAAGAATATTAACAAAAACATTAAGATCGTGTTTACTATTTGAATTTCACGATCAATGTGTTTATTAAATTTTACAAGTGTTCAAGTTGTAGTTAACTGCGGTATTTAAGGAAATTAAATTGTTTAACGAGTCGGAATCCACATTTTAATTGAAACTTCTTTTGCCGATCATCTCAATGAAAATGGCACTTCTGTTCCAGACTACCCGGTATTTTTAACAGATATGCTCACCATTTTAGTGAACAATAAATGCAAAATTCGTTGTTGAATACTATTTTAGTAGGCCGGCAATAATTTAAAGATTTCTATACTGACGTGAATTAAAATTCAATGAACGAAAATTTGTCTAAATTACTTATAGCTTTGAAATATAATCATGTTTTCATGGAATATTCAATTAAGACACGACATATTAGGGATTTAAATCTTACTATTTTAGCGTGAATTTCTTTTTTCTTTTTCTTTTGTCGATTGTTTCGTTTAAACGTACATAGATTCCCCCTTCGATGTCTGCTTCCTTGGTTCTACACCGGTACTATCGCCGGTCTACAACATATCAGACTTCCAAATGTGTTAAGTCTTCGTTATCCGACGTGTCCGTTATTAGGAAACAGCGTGTCTACAACATCGTGCATAAGGAAACAGCGTGTCTACAACATCGTGTCTACAACAGCGTGTCTACAACATCGTGCATACCACAGCGTGTCTACAACATCGTGCATACCACGGCGTGTCTACAACATCGTGCATACCACCACAGCGTGTCTACAACATCGTGCATACCACAGCGCGTCTACAACATCGTGCATACCACAGCGTGTCTACAACATCGTGCATACCACAGCGTGTCTACAACATCGTGCATACCACGGCGTGTCTACAACATCGTGCATACCACCACAGCGTGTCTACAACATCGTGCATACCACAGCGTGTCTACAACATCGTGCATACCACCACAGCGTGTCTACAACATCGTGCATTCCACAGCGTGTCTACAACATCGTGCATACCACAGCGTGTCTACAACATCGTGCATACCGCCTACAGCGTGTCTACAACATCGTGCATACCGCCTACAGCGTGTCTACAACATCGCGCATACCGCCTACAGCGTGTCTACAACATCGTGCATACCGCCTACAGCGTGTCTACAACATCGTGCATACCACAGCGTGTCTACAACTTCGTGCATACCACAGCGTGTCTACAACCTCGTGCATACCGCCCAGCGTGTCTACAACATCGCGCATACCGCCTACAGCGTGTCTACAACATCGTGCATACCACAGCGTGTCTACAACATCGTGCATACCACAGCGTGTCTACAACATCGTGCATACCAGGAAACAGCGTGTCTACAACATCGTGCATACCGGAAACAGCGTTTCTACAACATCGTGCATACCACAGCGTGTCTACAACATCGTGCATACCACAGCGTGTCTACAACATCGTGCATACCACCTACAGCGTGTCTACAACATCGTGCATACCACCTACATCGTGTCTACAACATCGTGCATACCACAGCGTGTCTACAACATCGTGCATACCACAGCGTGTCTACAACATCGTGCATACCACCTACAGCGTGTCTACAACATCGTGCATACCAGGAAAAAGCGTGTCTACAACATCGTGCATACCAGGAAACAGCGTGTCTACAACATCGTGTCTACAACAGCGTGTCTACAACATCGTGCATACCACCTACAGCGTGTCTACAACTTCGTGCATACCACCTACAGCGTGTCTACAACATCGTGCATACCACCTACAGCGTGTCTACAACATCGTGCATACCACCTACAGCGTGTCTACATCATCGTGCATACCACCTACAGCGTGTCTACAACATCGTGCATACCACCTTTTAAAACAAGCTCTTCTGCATCTTCGTTCATGTTTTATTGATCACAGTAATTGCACTACATGCTGTTAAAGGAAACACTTTGGTAAAAGAAGTAAAAATATAAATAAGCGCATTTTCAACAAAGACATTGATAACATGCATACCACCTATTAAAACATACTCTATCTTCGTTTATTTGTTGAGTTCTATCAAAATTTCAGTATTTGAAGCACAATAATTACTCTGCATACTGTAATAGCAAACACTTAATTGCAATATTTCTTAGTATTTTTATTTTGTTGAAAATGTGTTCTGATCATCATTTATGTTTATGATTTTTCCGAGGGATTTTTCTCATTATTTGGCAAAAATCGAACTTCTCAATTAAATGTCTTTTTTATAATTCAAAAGGATTTACCATTTATCCACTAAACCATGTACAGTATATCGAAACAAATATTTAGGATATAAGTTAAACTTAAACGGAAGAACTTATTTTTCGAACGTGGCTTTTGTTTTTCTCCATTATCAAAGTGCCATCCGTTATCGAAGTATCAGAATGGCCAGCGTGATTCAGTATGTGCAAATGTACCTTGATCTTTCAAGGACATTGAAGAACAGCTGAACTGTAAGATTTTGTATTTAACTGAAGACAATTAAATCTTCATTTATTCTATTAATTTACTGGACTGTTGGGTATGTATAACAAATTCTACTCAGGCGAGCTAATTTAAATCAATTAAAACGTTATGCAAAACGTATTGAACTATTGTACATAACGTATAAGAAAAATATCTGACATGTCGTTGAATCCTTCGATCATCCAGTTATGATTTTTTTTGACGATATAATCACATAATATAATAATAATGCTATAAATTATCGCAATAATGTCTATAATGTCAGAAAATGACAAGCACACGCACGATTGTTGCTGAAAGTCCCAGAGGCTACAGATTTAGTTGTTTTTTTATGAATCATAATTTCTGGTAAGCGACATAATTGGGAAAACAGCCTTGTTACGTGGGTTGGATTGATCAGTAATTATTGCCTGCAGAAATCATTAATCTAAGTAAGTGAGTGAGTCACGAACTGAAATTAATGAGACAATTAATGAGAGTGCAGCCCCGATTTGATGAAGAGTGGATGTATGGCAAGCGGTTCTATGGCAAGCAATTCGACGCATAATCCCAAGAAACTAGGTTTTTCATGAAAACCTAGGTTCTCATTCTGAGAACCTAGGTTCTCATGAGAACCTAGGTTTTCAAATGAGAACCTAGGTTCTCATTTGAAAACTTGGGTTCTTAAAGCCATGTGCAATATTCAAGCGAGAACCTAGGTTCTCATGAGAAACCTAGTTTCTTGGGATTATGCGTCGAACCGCTTGCCATATGTATGCATAGTTGTGAGTTGTTTGGAACTTTGGGTTAATACAAGTGTGTGACCCGTTTAATTCAACCTTTAATAACGAAATTTCAGGTTTAAATGTTAAAATTATTGAAAACACCTGGTCTGATGATTTTGCATAATGCCGATTCAAATCTGGATGTGGTGCGAAGGTACGATTAACAACATGGATTGTACTACAGTGTAATTAAATTTTAAAAAAATCAAAGCGTTGAAGGTACTGTAGTTACTCACTCTTTAAATGTGTATCTAATATTACAGTCACGGGACGTGAACTTCAACTTATTTAACGAAGGCCAATCAAACAGCCACGAAAAATTCTAACACCAATCTAATCTTATTTAATTGTCTACAGTGATGAGATTTTGAAAGGAATCCAAACCTGCTTCAGTCGACTGCGGTGTACCCAAGTGCACAATCCTAGGTCCCCTGCTATTCCTCTGCCAGATTCAGTTACGTCATCCGTCCATCTCTTTTCAGATGATTGCCTACTCTATCGCACAGTCGAAAGTCGCAGAGACCACCAAATACTACATCAAGACATTACCTAACTACATTTTTGGCCAACAAATTCCACACTCTGCCATATAATGTCAAATATGAAACTAACTGGAATAAAATTGCTACCGCGCAATTTTTAACGGCGAAGCTGTTTAACCCAGCTTTTCCCCTTTATTGACCTTTACAACAGCCAATAAATCGTTGAAGACATTTTCCCGCTATCGTAATCATGTTTTATGTGCATTCGCGTTAAACCAATGCATATATTCTGCCAACAAAATTATTTTAGGTAATACGAACAACCGCAATTCTTTCCTTCCACCCATACAACAGATGTCGGATTGCCATTATTGTAATACTGAACAGATATTGGCATATGTTTTTTGCATTACTCGAAGTATTCATTCTGGAATATTGACTGTACGTGTGGGCATTGACCTGACATTTCCCGTTTTCAGCCCAAAAAAATGTCTTATCGAATGCTATTAAGACGATTTTATACTACATCAAATTCCCATAGGGTCTCATTATAAAACGATCAATATTCTAGACATTTTGCTTGCCTTTTCTTTATTTCAGATTTTGCAATAATCATTTTAAAGATTGATGTGTCTCCCGTTAACCATATTTTGCAACTTCCAAGAAACTTCCATTCGCCCAAATTCAGCCACCCTCAGAAAACGTAGTAAATGTACCAAAATATTGCGTCCACGCATATGACACGTGAAATGACAACGAAATGCATGGGTGCGATTTATAATTGGCTTTTAAATTTTAACCCATAGCCTAGCGTCTAGAAAAAAAGGCCTTGGCAAACAGCGTAGACCCAGAATGAGACGCCGCATGATGCGAAGTATCATCAGGGTCTGCGCTGTTTGCTTAAAGGAATTTCTGTTAAAAATGTTCTTAATATATAAATAAATATACTAGACATCCCTAATTTTGGAAATAAATTGATCCAATTTAGAAGGATGGGAGAGTCCACTAGGCATAAATGGGTTAAACAAGAAGAGAAAATGAAATCTTTATAAATAAGCACCACGTAGGCACGTACAAGGCTTCAGTAACCAAGAACGAAGTCCCTTCCGATCTTTAACGCATGAAAAAAAAATTGGGTAATTAGTCGAAATTTAGCTGGAAAACGGGGTGTTTGAGATTCAATGCATGCTGTGTTGCAAAATGAATATTGATATCAGGTCACATCAAATTAGTATCAATTCCACTGTGAATACGTTTCGCCTGTTTTACACACAGGTGGTTAGCGTGTGGCTATGATATTAATTAGTGAAAACATCATTTTGAATGATAAATAATTATATTATAACGAAAAATTAACTTTTCTGAAAAAAAAAATATTTCACTATCAAATATATATATAACAAGGTATGCAACTCAAAATCAGCCCAAAACGGGGTGCATCGCTTTGAACAGCCATATCTTCATAAATTTTGCAGCGATTTTCACGATCTCGGTCTTATTCAACGCAGAAATGAATTTCCTTTCTGGAAATGTATATGTCTTGCAATATTTTAACAAATGCTGGGTCAACTTTTAAGAAATAACACGATACACAACACGCATGACCCAGTTGACAGTGATCATGCTGTCTTTAAGACTGAAATCTTCACGGAGTAAAGGGCAACTTCCCTACAAAGTTCATGTAGTTCGATACCATAATTCAATAAAACGTATGAAAAAACATTATTACCGTTCTTGTCGTTACATTCTGCATCAAGACTAACTGTCCAGCGCCGTTTGAAACCTTTGTTTACAAACATTTCAACTAACTGACATTTTAAACATACGAGTGATTTCATTGGTCCAATGCGGAGGTGTGTCTTTACGACTGGAGATTTCATTCATGCATTCAGTCTCCACAGGAGTGATGTTTACATTGAAATCAGATAACCAATCAGATGCGTCGTTACCGGGCACTCTCAACAAGATGGCCGCCGTTACAGTAGACTTAGCAGGTGTAATTTATCAACAAATTTTGGTTAATAACACAATCAATTGAAATTAAATTGTGTAAATAAAAGGTAAATTTGATATTAAATAACAATATTAATAACCTAATCCCTATTTTGAGCAACAAAACTTTAACCGACTGCATGAAAAATAGCCACATTATTTATATATATTTGATAGTGAAATATTTTTTTTTTCAGAAAAGTTAATTTTTCGTTATAATATGATTATTTATCATTCAAAATGATGTTTTCACTAATTCATATCATAGCCACACGCTAACCACCTGTGTGTATGTCGACATATCTGAATTGTCAATTGATCACATTTGACTAATTTCGTGTAATGTGCATTGTTTATAACCAAAGCATATAGATCTACTTTTGACATTTAACTTAAATATTAAGAATGTACAACAAGCCATACACATATCGCACAGTTCATGAATAATCTGCTATGTTTGCTTTCCTATTTAATTCACGTTAGGCATAGAGCTGTGTTAAGTATAAGATGGTAAAAATAGCACCACACTGGAATTGGGAACGTCCCATTTTGTACACGGGTATTTTCTACTCATTTATCTGTTGTGTACTGGAATGTTTTCCATTCTTTGTGTATTTATATATTAAATTATTTTTTCGTACAATAAGGGCATTTACCATAGATAAATAAAACATAGTGCAAGTTTAAACATAATTATGTTTGTATGCAGAAATCTGCAAATGCAACCGAGTTTACCAACGGCTATTATTAGATAAACTGCTCCGGTTCATTTGAACAGCAGTAATGTAGAGTACATGACGTAGCGTGTGACGAAGAAGAAAGTTTATCGCGTTCATAAACTCATTTGAATTTATGAAGTGATAGAATGGCATAAGGGTCTTTATAAAAGTATGCTAAAATAATTATTAAAGACCCTAGATGCAAAATCGTCAATTATTGAGTTAAATGGATAATAGATGGATTTTAAAGGATAATTAAAGGTAAGATACTAGTTCTTACGTGTTTTGATTTTTGTTTGTACTTGTGTCGTTCCCTGTTGTCGGGGAAATGATTTTAACATGGGCGCCATTGATGCATCGGATCACACACGGCATACCCATAACATTATATAAAAAACACGTTCTGCGCGTCCTTAAATTCGTCGTCCGAAGTCGGAAAACGTATTGCCCTGTATATTTTGTCAAATAAAGTGTCAGTCGCTGCAATGGTCTGTTTACTCGTCAAAATTGTCAAGGTCGTTGATAGCTAAAGAAACTTCAGCGTACAGTTTATTTAGTATTGACAGAGCTGTACAAAGTCGCGCCAGTCAAAAATCATAAAAAGCGACATTTAAAGTTATGGTAGCCAGAACTAGGTCGTCGATGGTGTACATGTATGTTTAGCTGAAATAATTCGCGTTCAGAATAAATCTGAGTCTGCCAAAGCAAAAATCATCAAAAGACTCTTAGGCGGCAATTTATATTAACTACATGTATGTTGACATCGACAGCATTTTGTCAGAGCAATCGCCGCCATATTGGATTTTGATCATTTTCTTTCGAAAATAAAATGAATTATAGTAAAGTAAAATCAATCATCTTTTCGCGGTCGTAATGTATTAAAATTAAAATTCGCATACTGCGTAAAAATTGAATGTAGGCATATGATGATATTTTTACTTGTTTTACAGTTTGTGTGTGAATTTTTTAAAGACTATTTTGCGTACCATAACAAATACATGTATATCACTACGCATGGTTACATTTGTTAGATTTTAAGCGCTTTTATGACTGAATTAAAATTATTGTTAAGGTTATTAGATCTATTTATGTTAAATGTCACGTTGAAAAATCAAATGGGATAAATAGAATACTAGGATTAGCGTTGAATACAGAGAAGTTTATGTTGCTCGGCTCGAACACCGAAAGCGCTCGCCAAGGCTCGCGCTTCCGGCGTTCTAAGCCTCGCAACATAAACTTCTCTGTATTCAACGCTAACCTAGTATTCTCTATGTCAAGCGAATGTTGTGGTTGTGATTATAGTTAATACAATTAAGTTTACTTGTAGAAATTGCATTATTTAAGGATGGGTTCTTAATAACGGATCGTAGAATTTATTATGTTTTATTATGTAAATAGTTGAAATGAAGTTGTCTTTTTATAGACAGTTGAATGTACAATAAAACTGTGTACGTGTTTCGTATATGTTAAAGTTCCAGATCATCCTTTATTTAACAATAGGCGAATAGGACAAAGACTAAGCTCAATCTTCATTATCAACATTATTATTATCATGATTATTATTCCAATAAATACCTCTTTGTCATTTGAAAATCTATATAGCCATAAATAACCACGTTTTATTTTTTCAATAATTACTGTGTATAGGCTATTTTTTTAAATCAATGCAAGACTTATCAAATATTATATTAACGTCTGTGTACAAAAAGTAAGGAAAATTCCAGCGTCCCAATATCAACCCATTCTGCCCCTATAAGGCACGATGTATCATCCAAGTAGTTTATTTCAAAAGATACCAGTATAGGTGATAGTCATTCACCTTGTCTGAGACCTGAATAACTTTCAAAGGCGGATCCTATATTGTTATCAAGTCTTACTTGAATGTACATACGTGTATATGGATATATACATTTTATGACCTACGTCGGATACCATGTGCGTATTCTTTCACCCAAATGTTTTCTCTGATAATATTATAACATGCTTTCGTAAAATACACGAATGAGTAACATAATTGTTCATTTTGGTTAATGAAATGCGTTATTCCCATGTAGATTAAGTATATTATCTGTCTTACCCACTTTGGTTTGAAATCAGGTCTCATAGGTCTGTGCTTTAATTAAAATAAGACACTTTCAACCCAGTCTGACAATCTAGCAAAGAATATGTTGAATGTTTGAAAGGTATGTGTTAATACAAAGAACAATTTTTGTGTTACCAAACCAGCTTGATTATCAGCAAATGACATCTGATTTTTTGACGCTGAAACACGTCAACTGTCAAAAAAGTAAATTATGCAAACAATAGAAATTTCATAAAATATTTGAACCGTCGTTTAGTATAAATATCCTTAAACCATGCGATTTCTGGATATGTTAACATGACTGTAAAGTTATTACAACCGTAATCACAACATACGCTTGACGTTAAAACCGCTTTTACATTGTGAGTTTGCACAATAAAAACAATCCACAAACTTAATTTACGCAGAAAATGTTTATTAATGATTAACAAAACAGATCAAACACAATTTTTATATCAATTGCATAGACAGCTCTCGTGTATTGGAAACAAAAGAAAATGTAACGATTGCTAAGTAGTCTCAGTTAAACACATTAATATGTTAAAACTCCCGTTACATGGACAAAACAAAAGTCATATTCAAAACACATTCTGATATGTTAAAATAAATATAATTCTTTCCACAAAATTTATATAGACCTAGCATATGTACATTATACTACATTTGATATATGGTTGCACTTAATAAGCTCCATTATAATTTGAAGTTATTACACATATCAAATTGCATATATACTATCGATAGTTGTAAATATGAAAACCTAGTATTTAATAATACATGTATGTATTGTTGCATTAAAGTGTATTACTACTTTGTTTAATAATACAATATCCACTTGGGCTTTTGGCCTCTGGATGTATTGTTTAATAAACTTGCTAATATACATATATTATAAACTATTTGTATACTCCGATAAATGTATAAATATAATAGTAATAATTATTATTGTAATCGTGCAAATGTGTAAACAAGCACACACGCGCATGTTCCAGTTAAAATGTGCAAGTACGCTAACACATGGGGTATGTAGACATTCAATACACTGTTATTGAAATAGACGGCTTAACTAATCATGTGTTCAATACATGTATTCCAGCACACCGGTACGATAATTAATATAAATAAATCCAACATGCATGTACAATTATCAATCATTTTGTCTTCGTAGACTCATCGACGAACCTATTCTTACACTTTAAAATACATGTGCTAATGCCGAAACTCTCAAAGGCGGCTTAGGTATCCATTATATAGCTGAGAACACATAAAGATTTTTTAGTACATGGTGGGTACCAAATGCTTTATAAGTTTTTTAATAGGCTTGTGCATGCAGTGACATGTACATATTCGTGAACGTTTTTCATCGTTAATTATTGAACACTATCTCATCTCATCCTTTTAAACAGTAAAATGTCCGTGTTCGTTGTTTACCCACAGCTGACTCCATCGTCACCTCGCCCTTACAGTATTATTGTCGGGTTCGTTGTTCCGCTCAACGTATCTTTCTCCACATCCAGCTTGTCCTCGAGGCCGGGTATGATGCGTACCATGTCGTCCCTGCTCGCGTGCCGCTGCATGAATTGTGTCACGAATACCACCGCCGTCGCCTCGGCGATCATGAACGCTATACCGGCGAAGAAGAAGGACCAGCCGTACTCGTACTCGAACTTTTTGCCTTCCTTGCCCTTGGTGCGGTATCCAACCTCGTCATTGATGGCCGAGATGTAGAAGATGATGCCGACAGCCAGCATCAGGCCTGCAACACGGGATTACAAATGCCAATTAACATAAAATATTCAATTTAGCAAACTAATATGAGACTTACCAATAGATAATAGTCAATGTATTGATGTAATTACCGTTTTGAGTTTATATTTGAGTTGTAAATAACAGCACATGGTTGCATGGTCCAATTGATATACTAGATATACTTCAAATCATTCGACACACAACCGTATGCATACAGAAAGGCTGATTGATTTTGAATTCTTTGATTATTTAAAGTATCAAAGCTTTTAAAAACATAAATACACTATAGCGCAGGCTTGGTTGGGCTGCAGCTACACTGGCCGCATGTGGCATAAGAACAATGTTCACATGACGCTGGTCATGCGAATGTTGCGCATTAGGGAATATAAGTTCATTACATTAACAAACTAAGGCTCCTGTATTTTGTCTGGTATATACGTTTTCTTTGCACATTTTTAATCAAATCAAACGCTCCTTCAACAAGCCTCTAGTAAATATAAACGAGCTCTTTATCTTACTTCCTGGAAGGAAAGAAGGCATCAATTATTGTTAACGCAATAACTTGTCACACTTTTCCCAGAATCATGCGTAATTATGCCTACGGGCATGGTTAAATACAACTCGTACTACTACTACTGTCTACTGTTAGTACTTAATTGAGACATAATAGGTTTAAAGCCACACACCTTGAAATAAAATACACGTTAATTCATACATATGGATGCAATTTGAAAGTATGCAAAATTGTCGTTTAAATTAGCCTAGTTAGCAAGTAATTTATTATTTTTCAAACGGTTTTTAAAACCGAAAGTAGGATTTCCATACGTATACATGTGTGCGTCAATTTCGAAAAACATGATTATTTTTAAGTTTTAAAGCTAAAAAAAAGACGGATTTTTACCTTGTTACCACCAGATATATTATAATTGGCTTAGATAAAATTAAATCTATAGCCTAGTTAGCAAATAATTTATTATTTTTCAAAGGGTACCGCTTTTAAACCGAAAATATGTTTCTTATTTATTCTTAAATTTACTATGCCAAATAAGGTGTGTGGCTTTAAAGCGATAATTTTCATCGCATTGTTGATGATCGTAAATTTTGCAAATACGTGCATAACAATTGCCTGAGAAACAATCCTCCCAATGTAAATGATATGGATTGAACCAGACGTACTGATTTGGATTGAACCAGACGTACTGGTATGGATTGAACCAGACGTACTGGTATGGATTGAACCAGACGTTCTGGTATGGATTGAACCAGACGTACCTGCGAGTACGAATATCACAGCCGCAAAGAGGGTCTTCATGTCCTGTCGGATGTTACCAAGGATACCCAGTATGACAGCCACTGTGATCATCACCAGGGAGACCACGGGAAACATGGCAGCCATCCGCGTGGCCCCTGAACCGATCAAAACATAATATAACCCAGTATGCTTGTATTTTTGTACTCACGTTATTATTTTTTTTTGTTGCGCTATATAAAATTGAAACATAATACGCGATACAGTAGGTTATATTGAGACGTTTATTTACACTCGAATAATTCATAAAACCTAAAATTGTCGTGGTTTCAAATACATTTTTTTAATTCAACCGAAATACGATATACCTATAAGTTTCCATCTTATATATGTGTGTGAAAACCTTACACGCGCATCAACGTTCACATTTTCAATCTACGCAAAAGGGGAATAGCTCCAAACAAACGCGGTCTCCGTAAAGCCCGATGTATGCGTTACCTACTCAGAATGGCGTACGAGGTTTGCGCGCCTTCATCTCGTTCGCCATCCGTCTTGATGGAGCTGTACGACGTACAGAAGTGGCGGCCGTCTGCAACAGAAACGCTGTCAGAAACTACAGCTTAGGTAAACATACACTCATAAAATTGTTGGATAAACTACAAGTAATTAACTAGACTGCTGGTTGGTGATGGAATAGCATGCGTGGTTGGGGATGGAATATCACGCGTGATTGGCGATGGGATAGCATGCGTGGTTGCGGATGGGATAGCATGCGTTGTAGGGGATGGTATATCATGCGTGGTTGGGGATGGGATATGCATGCGGGAGGGGACTTGCATGGGTCAATATTGCTCATTTACACGATTTGATGAAATGCTGCCGAAATTCATGCGTTTAAGTGGACGGTAAATTATTCCCTGTGAGAGTTCTTGAACATACAAGTTAATATATTAATAAGTTCAGACAAGGACAAATACTGCATATACCGTCAGCGTCAGCCGCCGAAGGCAAAGCTATAGCATTTTAAGCGAAAGGGTTTCTTTAGGGCCACTGTTTTTTACCCAATGCTGACAATAATATATATTATAATTAATATCGCGATTTTGAATCGTTATCAAGCATTCTCCTATCGTGTTCTCGCCGCTTGCAATCAATATGTCTACAATGCGAAACAACGAGCATTCCCAACATAACTATATACACTTGCGACACATAATTCCCTATTCGCAGAGCACATTTGCCTGTAATGTCTCATGTTTGAAGACGTAATAGATGCAACCACGATATCCCTCCATTGATCTTAATTACTGTCAAACATTTCTCGCACATCTCCAAGTGGTACAGATTTTCGTCACATAGATATATCTTGTGTTGCAATTGGCGTCTTCATAGATAGTTGGAATGAAGAAACAATATCAAAGAAAAGAAAACGAAATGTACCGTTTTTCTCAAGAAGCAAAACAGTAATTATTCCTTTTTAACATCGCATTGTAAATAAATTTAGAAATATTTCTTAAAGCGGGTATATACGATTTTGTCAAATATTTATGAATTTATATAAACTGTGTAAAAAACTTATTATATATATATTTCAATATAAATTAAAATAAAAGTTAAGAAGAACATATGTCGAAAAATGCGAAATAAGCCAGATATTTAATTCTGAAATTGAAAACGGCTGTACAGCCGAATTCGCCAGCATGTATACCATACATGTACGATGTGCATCTAAACTTAGTTTAACGGTTTATTTGAATTCATGCAACGATATCTATTCATACGACACACGAACACTATCTCCGATCCTAATACAAAGACGAATGCTTCGTTTATTGTAGGAAAATATGTACGTCACTATCGGCTCGGGGCGCTAATTTGTCTTTGCTGCATTTTATGAAATTCTGCTTTAATGTATAATTTTTCTTGCCTATTTTGTGTTATTGTTACATATTTTATCAATATATTACAATTAAGCACATATAAAAAATCGTATATACCCGCTTTAATTGTGTTATGTTAGTACTGGACATCATAGATGTGAACTTGTTGACCGTGTAAACGATGCGTTAACGTTGTTCTTAATTCTTAAATAATTCTGATTCAACCATGTTTCTGCAAAACGGATTGCCTTTAATTTTTCTCTCTCAATTTTACTGTATATTCTAGTTTTTTTTTTTATTATGAGTGGGCGCATAGTTTAAATTTTACAAAGACCTTATACGTGAGTTTGGCGAATTAATAATTTTGCACCAAAGTTTATGAACCCTCTCTTCATGTTAAACGACCTAGTTAACTACTGTAAACAGCGTCGATTGCTGTTAAAATGGCATAGCGGAATTCCCCCCCCCCCCCTTAAGATAAGCAAATACTACACCATGCAAATACCCCCTTTTCAAGACGACAATCATTTAGTAACAATGTTGCATTAATACAATCGCTATCAAAATATAAACAATTAAAAAAATATTGTTTTCAATACACGCCTCCAGTGAGAATTCTCATACGTATAGAGGTATTTCATGAACAACTCACTCATACCGGTCCGTTATATGACTTAAACTTATTTTCCTAAGCTAGCCCGCTTAAAGTGTTCCTATGTCTAAAACGTATGAAACGTTGTGATTCAAATTACGCTATGCATCATGACTTTATCACATAAAACAAAAGCTTTCACGTGGTAAAATACTGTCTCCTGCAAAGTGACATAAACTTTAATAATGCATAAGAAATTGCAATTTGATATATGTCCAGAGCAGACATGGAAGTATCTGTTTGCCAGAGAAGGGGTGTTATATATATATGGATGTAATCGTAGGCTTTTTACACGTAGCCGCCAAGACATGTCAATATCCGAATTATATTATTTGGTGGGTTCCAGTAGAACGGACTATGTCTCTTTGCTAATGGCTTCTGCCAGTGCCAAGTACTGATGTGTTCATGGTTATTTCAGGACTGACTTTTATTGGGTAATCTACAAAAGCAGCATAGAAGGGAGTTAATTGATGGTATATCAAGGGCAAATGCACGTGTTAAAAATGACACAGCAATATCTGGTAAAACTACTTGTGCGTTCATTAAGTCGTTTAAATCGCTGGTGTTAACTTGTTGCACATTTCCCAATTAACAATCTTGAAAATAACCAGCACGTTTGTACTTTAAGGCGGACTGCAATTGGTGTTGTTAATCGATGCTTCTTCTAAACCTTGAATAATGTTGACATTCACGTAAATATGTATGTACATAAAAGTATACCAGTCTTGGCATTGATTTAAAAGATAATGATGTTGTTAATGAGAATAGCGCGAGCGCTTGCTTTTATTTCAGTTCGATTCTGTGGAAACCAATTTTATATCAAATAACGAGAATAAATGCACATAAACCGTTTTACGCGGTGTTCCAATTTGGAATGGTGGGGTTTGGGAAAATAACTTCATATTTAAGATACATGTTACAACTTATTTCATTTTAAAGGGAACTTTTTACAGATTTTGTTATGTAATGAGGTCTTTCATTAAATGCTTCAAAATGATAAATGTAAAGATTGGAACTAAATTGCTCTAGTAAATAACAAGAATACAATTAAAGAAAAGAGACATAAATAATTCTCAAAGGGGCTCGAACCACTGACCCTTGGGGCTAACCACTGACCCTTGGAGTAAAAGTCTGGCACTTAGACCACTCGGCAATCCATGCTTATATAGTAAATTATGTATTTTACACTATAGATAAGCAATCCTTGTAATGTCCCAAAAAATAGCGATAACAATTAGTACTTTCCAATTTATTTAATCGTTTCGCGATTGTTACGCTTTATAATTGTCAGGTTTTCAAATCGTCAAACGATGCATTTTATTGATGTGTTCGAACTTAGTAAATTTTCAGTAATACTGTTTCCTCGCAAATATCTTAACTGCAACGAAAATTTGCAAACCTGAAAATTTTTCCAGTTTTTTCAATTTACTAAAACGTGAAAAGGTCTCTAGGCTGAATAAGAACTAAACAAGCATGAAACGCGAATAAGCATTTGTTGTATTGTATGCATATATACAAAAGTGCATATGATAAAATGAAATTCGAAAAATATCCTTTATTAAGGACACGTGAAAAATTGTCCAGTGTTTCGAGACTGCACAACAAACAAAAATACAACGTATTCGAAAGGTACATTAAAAGCATGAATTGTTTATACCAGTGAAAGGGAACCCAAAATCTCATTATCTGTACTTTGACATATTTACTATTCATGTTAGTGCAAATACAAATTAACATCAAAAGAATGTATTGTCGTTTATGACTGAATAACGATAAGTAAGTACTAACGGTTCATACAATTAGCTGGGTTTTGAACGTCAATCGAAAAACTGTAGACGCCAACGCCTAAGAGATGAGGTTCTATTCAGTGTGCAAAACATAGTAACAGTCTATCATGTAAGGGTGAAATTATGGCCTAACATTACAATGACATAACTATATTAATAATTATTTAAGCACAGTTTTTGTGTATGCTTTTGAGAAGTTTATTAGTTCCTAAGACTAAGGATCCGCCAGTTTGAGCAAAATAAACTCGCTAATTGTCATTTTAAAACAATACACCTCCATTTGAACGCTTTATGCTTACAGCATTAAATTGATATTTGATATAAGATTTCTTTTGGGAAACAATCTCTCGACTTTAGTAATTATGATTATCAAATAGATTGATATGTTAAGCATTTGGGCCCTTCGACTAACAAACCGTTTGATCTCAATCGAACGAATACCGCACATTTTGATCTAAAATGTATTATTAAAAACCACGTAAACGGCTTGCTCTGTTGAGAAAGCCTAATAAGAAAAGGACATTTCTACGAAAATAAACAAGTAATAACAAAAGCAAACGCATTGAAACGCCTATAGTTATTATAAATTTGATACTTATAGACCTCCAAGTATTCTTCAGATCTTTAATGCGTACCATGTTTATTTGATACTTGGTTTTTAATTTTGCCCATAACAATAATTCAGCTGTTTTCTTCATTGTATCATGCCGCATAAAGTGGTAAATCGGGTACTCGGGTTAACGCTAAATGTTTGTGTAGCTATACTGTAGTCATATTCAAAAAATATTCGGTTCGATGGCTTATTAATTGGAATTTGCAATTTTCTTAATATATATTTTATATACACATGCTTGTTCTTATATAATTTGTTTTTTTTCTCCATTTTTGAATTTTAAGTACAATAGAGAACTGTTAAATAGTGTCAACAAGCAGGAATTCAGCTGAAACTTGTATTTCTGTTGCTCATGTAAATATTTAGAATAAATTATTATAAATCTGACTTAACATTTCGTTTGATAGCTGTTTTATTTGAGTTGCAATCGAAAAGTGTTGATATTTCTATATAATACGTGTTTGCAAACGTCTTTTCTCAATTTTTGATTTTGACGATATATAACACAAAAGAATGGTTATCAAACATTTGAAGGCAGTGTTCACGAACTATTATAAATGCGTTTTCAATTACCAATAATATATAACAATCTTCCACGACAAACAACGCGTTGCACAAAGTAATGCAGCATTGTTCTTGCGCTAATTAAAACAAACTTAATTTTAAATGAGCACAATGACCAGAATCATACCTGTATTACCGCACACTTTCCATAGTCCCATTTGAGCGTCGACCCGTTGTATTTTAGTACTATTTCCAATTAAATTTTCACTAGTTTCAGTTGTAAACAACCACGCATCTGTCGCCACGGACAATGCTAACGTTGTAACAGCAATAGCCCCTATCACAACTGACGTCACCATAAGTCCTCGAGGTGAAAACGTCATGTTTGTTATGAGTTTATTTTATATACAGCTTTAAAGCATGTACAGATGACGTGATAATTATGGATATTCGAATTTCTTAGTCTTATATTCGGCAACGCATGCCATTTAGACCAGAAACCTCGCACACTATTTTGATAGTGTTCTGCAGAAACACCCGTGGGACGCTGAGTCTATCGGCGCCCCTAAGACAAATTGTATTGCTAAGGTTACTTAGTTTTCCAATATCACCTATAATGTCGGTATCCATATAATGGCATATAAACAGCTTTCAATAAAACATGTTGTATTATTCCAAGTACAAAGTCAGTCGCATTCTGTATATGTTTATTTACATGTCATTGTTAATTTAGGATTGCTATGTACATGTATATACATTAAATTGATCATACACGAGTATGACTTTCCTCGATTCGAAAGATATTTGTTTTAACAAGTAACATCAATAATACAGCCTTTTATTGGCGAACCATATGTTCAACAAAACTCCCCTGATGTTCTGAGTAATAAAACGAATTTCAACAATGCGCAAAACAATGGGCCTGACTTCTTAAAATAAGACAAGATCTAATAGTAAGCCAAGAATGGCTTGAGACGCAATATTGGCCAATCGATATAAACCGATGAAGGTTATAATATTGCCTGGCTTAATAGAGTTGATGGTCTTGGGTTACTGGCAATCCATCTGCTGTCTAGAACCAATTATGTTAGGCGCGGAATGCGCAATGGAGTTAAAGAAGAGAATTGTATACACAACGAGTAACGCTGCATTCACGGTAAAAACAGTTCAGTATTTATGGTTTGCGATAAACTATCTATACGCCTACTTTATACAGATTTCACTATCTGCGGCAGTGTAAGTTATAATCGTATGGTGCTTACAGTGCTATGGTAATTTATTTGTTCACGTCTTTATACTTAATACGGCTTTAATAGCTGACATTTTATGCGGGTCGTCTAGCTCAGTTGGTAGAGCGCTGGAGTACGCATCCAATGATCCCGCGTTCGACCCCTGGCTCGACAAAAACAAAATTCGCATATGTGGGACTGGGACATGAAATCCTTTATAAGATCATTCTTCTATACACCTGATTTAAACAGGGCATTGGTCAGTGACTATAATGCGTATGTGAACTTAAGTACTTTTACTTGTAAACCAGCTTACCCAGGACAAGTGTATGTTTGCTTACTGACGCTATGCTATTACTTAAATACTGTTGAACACGGCTCCCCTTCCTATGGGATTGTATAATGTGTTCAATTTCAAAAGAAAGATGCCAGTTACTTTCAGAGCTGTCAATCATGAAAGATTGTCATATAGTGTATCTTGAGTATCAGTGGTCGGGTGTATATGTGATACAATTTGGCAAATAACCATTGATCATGTCGCTTTAAGACGAGACTAGAATACGCTCCTTACTACTAGTACATGTAATGAAAAGCCATATTGTTGCCGAGAAATGTCTCTGGGTTTGGCAAATACGGGGCAAAAACAAATTCTTGCCAGTCTGGAATTCTAGATAATCCCAAGGGGGTAATAAAGATATTATTATAAGATATTATTATTAGACCCTCTTATATAAAACAATACCAATATTAATGCTTTTCAAATACAATTTATATAACATACAGTATATAGTTCTTCAGTTAATGCAGGCACATGTAATTTTATGATACACAATTTGATATTAATTAGCGGTAAATACAATGTTAATATAAAGGAAATAATCTAGCTGTTGTATATAGTGCGTTCAATCTTTATAATAAAAATACAAGGATGCACATACAAGTTTTAATCATGCAAAGTAGAAAGAAAGAAAGAAAGAAAGAAAGAAAGAAAGAAAGAAAGAAAGAAAGAAAGAAAGAAAGAAAGAAGAAAGAAAGAAAGAAAGAAAGAAAGAAAGAAAAAGAAAGAAAGAAAGAAAGAAAGAAAGAAAGAAAGAAAGAATGAAAGAAAGAAAGAAGAAAGAAAGAAAGAAAGAAAGAAAGAAAGAAAGAAAGAAAGAAAGAAAGAAAGAAAGAAAGAAAAAAGACAGAAAGAAACAAATCAATAAATACATAAAATAATAAATAAATAAATACATAAAATAATTATTAATTAATTAATAAGTACATGAATAAATGAATGACTAAAGAAAGAAAGAAAGAAAGAAAGAAAGAAAGAAAGAAAGAAAGAAAGAAAGAAAGAAAGAAAGAAAGAAAGAAAGGAAGAAAGAAAGAAAGAAAGAAAATGAACTAAAAAAAATAAGAATCGACAGTCATTCCAAACTAGCGAGCGCATGAGATTGAGTTAAATACATATTATATAACATGACAGATAAAATTGTTAATGAAATAATGACTTTCAATGAGTAAATTGTTTTTACACAGCAAACTGTATGTGGCAAATTGCGCGAGATCAGTCTGCGATAATTTGTCAAAGATCGTTTGATATATCAAGTTTTATATCTTTTTGGAAGGTATTTTTTTTACGAAGATCGCTGTTAATGCTGTTAACTATATAAGAACGATATGGTGCCATAACAATATTCAGGACCTAGGGCCGCTGCTATTTCTCATCTTCATCAACGACCTACCAGACGGACTGAAGTCATCTTCAATGCTGTTCGCTGATGACTGCATTGTCTATCACCAAGTCAGAGCCAAAGAGGACTGTGACATCTTGCAGAACGACCTACAAACCCTATCTGAATGGGAACAAACATTGGGTATGGAGTTCCACCCACAGAAATGCAGTGTACTTAGAGTCACCTGAATTCTTAATCTAAATATGTAGTATTGTGTACTTTATCTGCATTATCTCTTCTAACCTTATATACTCTGAATATATAATATTACAGTGTACTTAATTTGCATCACCTCTTGTATTTGTATATAATCTATATTTCTATCCATCCCTATAAATGTGTATAAAGCGCCACTACCCGTTGAGTAATTGTCAAGTTTGACTGGTCAACGCACCGATGTAGATGTAGATGGGGACACATGTAATTTAAACGTTTATATACGAAAACTGTGGTGTTTTACTATATTTTAATTGTTAACCACTTCACACGACTGAATAATTTAACAGTTGAAGTTCTTCTAGGTTTATGCAAGATTATTTTGCTTGCTTGTTGTGTAAAAGTTTTTATTTTGAGGTGTCCCTGCTTGTGTGCTCATATCGGTAAACAGCAAAGGTTGGCAGAGCTGAGTCTCGGGGGATAATGCTGATGCGCTATTGAGTTTGTCACCTCTTGTGGTAACGCCTGCTGTAGCTAGGCAGGCCGATGCGAGAAGGGCAATCCTTATTACACATAACGCACACAAAGTGGCGTTCAGTCGGGGTAAGGGCGGTGCGCGTTTTTCGCAGGCTTCTCTTTTTAGTTGCATGCTCTGATCTGCTTGCCTCATTTTCCTTGATTCCTCAGTTTATTGACTATCGCCAGGCGGTGCGTTCTTCGACCAGAGTTTCCACATCTTTGAAGTATATATTGCATGCATCCTTGTACATGGGGCTGGGCGATCCACATGTCGCGTGCCAATCGCAAGCTGGTCGTACTTTTGGTAGATGCCAATCCTCCATTCGGCGCACGTGACCAAGCAAGCGGAGACGAAGTTGAGTAAGAAGGGCAAACATGATTGGGATCCCAGCACGTTATATAATTTCACTTTGCGGGATACGATCATGACCTTGATTTTTAAATTGCGCTTTAAGCATCGCATGTTAAATGTGTTGAGGTGGCGTTCATGTCGCATGATGGTCGTCTAGATTTCGCTATCTTGGTCTTCTCTTTAAGAAGCTAAAATCCCCAGAGTGTCTTTGCCAGCCTGTCCATTGTAGCTGAGCCTTTTCTACCTCAGCATCAATTGAAAGGTTTCTGATGATGGTGTACCCAATGAACGTGAAGTCGTCAACCACCCCAAGACCCATTGGTATAGTCCCTGATCTTGGGGATGGGGCATCAGATCTTTTCCGAATGGCGGAACAGTCCGAGTCTACTGACCAGGTCAACAGCCTTTGTTAGATCGATAAGGACCTAGCCCAAAAGGTATACTATGTTTCTGCAGTTTTATTGGAGTTGATGCATTGTGAATATCATGTCGGTGGTGGATCTTCCGAAGCCACACTGGGACTCAATGTACAACTTCGCTGCAAGGGTCTGGAGTCGGTTTAGGAGTATGCGGAAAAAGACCTTCCCGACCACGCTCAGCAGAGGTATGCCTCTGTAGTTGTTACAATAACCCCGGTAAACCTTGTTCTTGTATAGGGTGACTATGGTACGTGGCATCTCGCATGTCTTGTGGTATTGCGCTTTCCTCTCAGCCGAAGTAGGGTGGTCTTTCCGCATATTAAGGCCTCCGGTGATGAACTACTATCGCAATGTGATAATGCAAATATCAAATTCCTTTAATGCATAAAATTAATAAAAACAACACTAAATAATTGAATTGCAATTACTGTTGGTGATTTCCTTTTACCGGCAATTTGTATTTGGGTTAATTGGCCATGTTGTCATAGAAACTAATAACCAAAATGGCGGCCTCCGCAGTAAGTCGAGAAGATTCATTACTTGGAGAGCGAAGACCGTCGCTCCTCGAAGTTATAGAGGACAAGAATAGAGCATTAAATAAGGTTATATATTTTATGTATTGCTTTTCTCCAGATTCAACAAATTTGTTTTGCTTATTGAATTAAACTACGTTCCATCGTCCCGTGAACAAACATTTAGAAAAATGAGTGGGTGGGGCACGGAGTGTATATTGACAGGAGATGAATCGAGTATTTGACCCTTACTGTAGTAAATTCAATCTTATACAAAAACTATTCATCCGATTTTATTGGTTTATACGTTATCTTGTTGCTTATTAATTCCTCTTTCAAAAAAATATAACTTTTAGTATATTCCCGTTGTTATTAATGCATTTATAGCGAGTTAAACACAAGAAATACACATTTTATGTTTTACCACCGCGCGTTTTAACGTGTTGTGGCTATCGATCTTTTACGATTAGCGTACAGCGAAGCGCCGAGGTTATACATTTTGATGTACCCACTCACGTCTTTTGTTAAATTATAGTTTCATTTCTCGGCCGATTTTGACAAATTATATATCATTAGAAAGCTTACGTTACGTAGTAAACAGATATATCAATATATATTAAGTTTTTCTTCTGATTTCGACAGCCCGGCGAGTTATAACTTTAACTTTTGCAAATATCATACCGTTTTGGAGTTTTAGAATCTAGATTTACGGTTGACATGTTCGTACTTAATACCAATTTGTAGCGTTTATATTTGGAGTTCAGTTTTAAAAATTACATCTTGCTTAGGAGAATAGAATTCTGTATACGATAGGAAAATTTTTTGTTTAAAAACGAAAGTAATTAAGGAATGAAGGCGGGAAAATGTAGCGCGCGTTCCTAACGCACTGAACTGATGCTACGGTCTTGGCGATTATGCTTTTGTTTAGAAACCGGCCATTGAATTTCTTTTGCCATATTATTATATTTTTTATGGAATATATTGTAGTAATTTGTTCACGAAACATATCAATAAAGCTTATTATAAATGAATCTTAATAAATTAACGATTTCAGCTCTTGTTTATAACACAGAAAGGGTGTAAAATTTATGATGAAACAGCGTATATAGCGGACCCTTTCGATATTATTCGGCTTTGCATGCATACTTGAAATAAAATGGGTGTCAAAAACATTCATCGTTTGCTGTTTATTATCAACAAGGTAATTATGTATAATTATTTGAAATTTTATTTACCTTAAATTATCAATTTATTAAAGATTCTTAAAAATCACGGTCCGTGTTACGCGGGTCATTTCGTATTTTGACATCAGGGCATCATGTCCAACTATTGAAAATCAGATTTTTTTTCACCGGGACGATGACGGCTTGGATTAAGACAGGCAGACAGATAGTTTATTCAGACTTAAACAACAGTACATCGTCTTCAACTCAAATATATAAATTATTTTTAGACGAATTGTTAGGTGATTACACATATAGCAGTGATGATTCTGAATGTTGCCATGTTTCTTATCCGTGTAATATAGAGTCCATGGTTTGAGCATTTTTATCGCGGTGTTCAAAAAAGATATCTCAATAATCTTGTTTATTGATAGATCTGTGGTTTTATTGCCCCTGTGTTCAGCACAAACCAATTATCTCGTTATGATCAGATACTGTGCCGACCAATACTAAATAACACTGTGGTGTCATACGCCACAGCAGGGACCTATACTTGTATTTTGGTCCCTAACCACAGGTGGCAATGTCTGGTCAGATTACACTTTTTAAGATACCTCCATGTCTTCTCGTGGTATTAGTGGTCATTTCTTGGAGTAATGTAACGCCAAATACTCAATTTTGCGTTTATAAGATATGTAGCGTATTGAAAACATTTATAGTCATCTGCCCATACAGATTGCCATAAACTAAATACTGTAGAGATGTCAGCCAGCTAAATCACAATAATTATTTATAAGTGCTTAATATCTATACATGTACATTTTAAACATTTAAAAAATCTAATACTTAACATTTAACGTATTTAGCGGGTACCGGTAAAAAAATTCCGTCATTTCGTAGTCCTATAAAGAGTGTATGGTAGTGTACGGAACAACATAATTAAAAACAGCATTCTCATTTGACCACAACGGGGTTAAATAATCTTTCCGAAAAATACAAATAATACAGATTTTTAATTTAGAATTTTATATATTTATAACTCTGTTAACTTATAAAGATATTTCAATATACATGCATAGACAGTTGACCGTGATTTTCAAGAATCTTTAAATAATTTTAATTAATTGATAATTTATGGTTAATAACCTTTCATATAATTTTACATAATTACCTTTTTGATAATAAACAACAAACGATGAATGTTTTGACACCCATTATATTTGAAGTATGCAAAGCCGAAAAATATCAAGAGGGTCCGCTATACATTTGTATACAGTACGCGGTTTCATCATAAAATTAACACCCTTTCTGTGTTATAATCAAGAGCTGAAATCGTAAATTTATTAAGCTTCATTAATACTTAGCTTTATGGATATGTCTCTAGAACAAAATATTTCGATATATTTCATAAAAAATATTATAATCATGGCAAAGGAAATTCAATGGCCGGTATCTAAACAAAAGCATAATCGCCAAGACCGTAGCATCAGTTCAGTGCGTTAGGAACGCGCGCTACATTTTCCCGCCTTCATTCCTTAATTACTTTCGTTTTTAAACAATTTTTTTTTCTATCGTATACAGAATACTATTCTCTTAAGCAAGATGTAATTTTTAAAACTGAACTCCAAATATAAACGCTACAAATCGGTATAAAGTACGAACATGTCAACCGTAAATCTAGATTCTAAAACTCCAAAACGGTATGTTATTTGCAAAAGTTAAAGTTATAACTCGCCGGGCTGTCGAAATCAGAAGAAAAACTTAATATATATTGATATATCTGAAAACTACGTTACGTAAGCTTTCTAATGATATATAATTTGTCAAAATCGGCCTAGAAATGAAACTATAATTTAACAAAATACGTGAGTGGGTACATCAAATTTATAACCTCGGCGCTTCGATAAAAGATCGATAGTTACGACACGGTCACGTGACTTAGACACAACAAGATATTTGGCGTAACGGTCCCGTTTCTTATCCGTGTAATCTAGAATCCGTGGGTGGGGAAATGTAAACAATGAATGTCTTACACGTTCCAACTTATTTATTCCTTATTAAAGTTTCCAAATCGAATCAAAATAAAATTATATTGTTACTAGCTATGTATTTATATAAAACTTCTTTAAAAGACGTTCCTCAACGTTTATTTTATCCCCTATCTGTCAATGTCATATTCCCCTTTTTTGTCAAGTAGCTGCCTACTTTAATTATTCCTTAGCATTCAGTATATCCAAAGAGATGATATTTAAATATTCAGTTTATGTTGTTTTAATAGAATTTAGTTTATTAGTTGCAATAATCCAACTCCCAGCTATTGACCCTCAGGGAGTTGCAATTGGTTATGGCATATTTCATGTCAAGTCTCTATTCCAACTTGTTGACACTCTCAAATATTAAGCTACTTTTTATATTGGTAATATTTGGAGAAATTCCAAAGAATTTAGCCAATATAAACAGTATCTCTAAATTCTTTGCGCGTCTTATAAATATAACTAGTCAAGTCTCCCGCCCGAAGACTGGGCAGTATCTATCTTATCTATCTTCTAGTAAGGTCAAACCCCCTCAAGAATGTTAGTACAAATGAAATAAAAAGATATAGAAGAGAGAAAGAAGTGTGTAACTTTTTAAAAACAGGTTAAAAACAGATCAAGTATTCTTATGGGGAGATATGTTCAACCCGGCTAACAGCCAGGCTGAACTCGGGTCCAGGGAGGGTGACAATATTAGGAGGTAGAGCATTCCAGTGGATGATTGTTCTGGGAAAGAAGGAAAACTTATGATAATCAGTTGTGGTTTGAATATTATGGAATGTTTGTGTATGGGAGGTTCTTGATTGTCTAGTGTTAGGTTTGAGGTAGTGAGGTATAGGAATGGCTACCAGGTTATGCAAGATGTTGTGAAACATAACCAGGCGCTGGTTAATATGGCGGAGGTCAAGGCTTCGCCAGATTAAGGAAGAAAGCATGTCTGTGACACTGGATTGCCTACTGAAGTCCTGTTTGGCCCAACGGGCAGCCCTACGCTGAACTGACTCAAGTTGTTCAATGCGAGTCACGGTATGCGGGGACCACACAGAGGAGCTGTACACCAGCTGGGGTCTGACCAGTGTTTTGTATGCAGTGGATTTGAGTTCTGGAGAATGTACTATTAGGTTGCGTCTGAGAAAACCTATTGTTTGATTTGCTTTTTTTGTGATTTTGTCGATGTGGTTATTGAAAGAAAGGTCATGGGATATGGTGACGCTGAGGTATTTAGCAGAAGGGACAGATTCTAGAATGGTGTTATGTAATAGATATTGTGTTGGTATGACTGTTTTGCGTTTTGTGATTTGGATGACTTGGCATTTTGATGGATTGAATTGCATATCCCACTTTGTTTCCCATTGTTTGAGTTGTTGTAGATCAGTAATTTTATGCTGTAAAATGCTGTAGTATATTATCGTCAGTAATGTCATGGGACACCTGGACAGGAACAACATCCTTACTGACTGCCAGCATGGATTCAGAAGGAGGCGGAGTTGTAAAACCCAACTCCTGACCCTGTCGGATGAACTCCTGAAGTTTCTAGACAAAGGGAAACACATGACCTTGCCATCCTGGACTTCAGCAAGGCATTTGACAAAGTTCCACACCAGCATTTGTTAACCAAGCTGCACCACTACGGCATACGCGGCCAGACCCTGAAGTGGATCCGAGCCTTCCTGACGGAGCAGTCTAAGATCCCCCCCTAAGGGAGTCTTCTGGGACTGATCCTCTTTCTTGTCCACATTAACTACCTCCCCCTTAATGTCTCTTCCAAGGCTAGGCTATTCGTAGACGACTGTATGGTATACAGAGAAATATCCTCGGAGTGTGAGTGTGAGCTGCTTCAGGAATACCTCCGTCATCTGTGGGACTGGGAGAAGCCTTGGGGACCTGATTTAACCCTGCTGCATTCTATGAGTACACAGAAAGCGATCCCCTATCCTATTCAGTTACACCCTTAAAGGCCACACACATGCATGTGAAGAAGCTTCAAAATACCATGGGGTTGAGCTGCCAAAGGGCATGTCCTGGAAGCCACATATTCAAAAGGTCACCAAGAAATGCAAAGTTTCCTTGGTTTCCTATGCAGGAACCTATGGAAAGGCAATTAGGAGGTAAAAGGCGCAGCACACTTTTGCCTCGTTTGCCCAAACTTAGAGTACTGTGGCACTGTGTGGAGCCCATACCATAAGGAACAGATCCATGATCTGGAGATGGTCCAAAGAAGAGCAGCCTGCTATGTCATGAATAGATACCACAACACCATTAGCGTCACATCAATGCTCGACCACCTACAGTGGAAAACTCTAGAGTCCAGAAGGACCAAATCCAAACTGACAATCGTCTACAAGATGACCAACAACCTTGTGGACATACCTGTAACCAAGTACCTTTCCCTGGCTTGAGCTGTACACGGGGTAACCACTCCATCAAGTACCTGCCATTATCAACATCCACTTCATACTATTGCCACAGCCTTTTTCTTAATATAATCAGCACTTGAAACAGCCTACCGGCTTTTATCGCTGAATCCCCGACTTGGTATCTTTCAAGCGGGGGGCTAGCAACAACCAGATTCTAAATAAGTTGTCAGCGCCAGCTACAAAGTAACTCCTAATGACCCCTCATGGCTGTGCCGGTTGAGGTATTAACCTCTTTTGGGCCACCGTAGCCGGAGAGGCATGAGAGAGGAGGATGAAACCTAGCTGGTGACTCTGCTTTACTTTCCTCTGTCTTTTAACTATCAAGCTCTTCTTACTTTACTGTTTTTACTCTTTAGCTTCGTTCTATCCCCACCTGTTGCGTAATAATAATGTGTGATGGCAGCGACGTATGATGTAGATGAAGATGAATCGGTTATATTAGCAACATAAACTATTTTCTGGCATCAATAAACACAAAACCATCATATATATATCACTAATGCGAAAATTAATACAACTTACATAATGTGGTGTGCTTGCATAATAATCCAAAGTTTCAAACACGTCAACGGTTCATGAAAAAGTGTCAGTTTTGCAATGGAAAAGGACGAGTATTCCGAACTTGAAAATATGATTATCTCCAGAATTTCCCGCAAGATATATATTGTGTCTAATCAACCAATCGTTATACACTGACTTTCTACGGAACCTCTGTAAGATAGACCGAATATTCAATTCAAAACTTCGCCTTTCGGTTTGATAACAGTGAGTTTTTGTATCAACATTTGTTTTGAGTATTTATCCACAAACAACACACAAATTGATAGCAATGGTAACAGGTATTGTGTTTGTTTTGCTGTTTAAGATTGATTGAATTTGATTTATAGATAAACTTGAGACTTATTCTTTATACATTGAATTTGGTTTAATCAGGAAGAACGCTGAGCTGTAGGTATGTACCTATAAAAGCTCAGAGCATTCAAGAAGAACTAATCCATTTATTAATAAATATATGGGTATGTCATTGAAATATACAATAATCAAAGGGAAGTTGTTGACGATGAGTTTTTGTCACTCCATGATTGGCCTTGTGATAGGTTAGATAAATTAAGAAGCAAGATTTTTAATATACTCATATCTATGGATGACTCTTTTTAAACTTTAATAAATTGCTAAGCATACCATTTGTTACTGCTCTGATCCAAGTTTCAAAGGCAGGGTAACGATTTATTATACAAGTTAAAATTATAACTGCCCTTACTATTTTACTGTGTTACTCTAGAACTTTGGGGATGTAGAAACAAACCCCATGGAATACCCTCGCAGAACACTCCAGCCAATTTCTTCTACATCAGAATATTAGAAGCATACATAAAAAACTTAACAACATTGAAAATAGTTTTGTAGACTTTGATGCCCTATGTAACGGAAACGAAACTTTGAGCAGAAATAAGAAAGAATGCATTGTACCTGTATAATATAATAATATAATATGATAATAAAGTTAGAAAAGACCATACAAATCACTCAGCGGGATGATTTATTTATTTTCCATTTCTTCTTAGAACTAAAAGATGTTTAGAACTTGAAATTATTCTTCCAGAATTTAGGTTGTTATACATGACCATTCTTTATGTTACATAATTGGACCCGTATATTGTCACCCAAATACAGCAGTATATTTTTAGAAAGACTTAATATCTGCCTAGATTAAGCTCAAGATACATGCAACAGAATAGTTCTTAAGGGAGACATAAACAAAAACAGAAACATTTTCATTAATACAATTTTAAGATACCTTAAAACAATTTGTACAATGCTATATAAAATCAACCAACATGAGTAAATCTGCAGTCATGCACATTGATTGATGTTATTGTTATTTTTTTGTTAAATAAAATTGTTACATTCAGGCCCCATGTTCACAAATGTGTTTGACATTGAAAATCGATTTCAATTTGCTTTGTGAACACGGGGCCAGGAATTTTGTTAGCAGACAATTTCATCAGTGATCACTATGAAACCTACATATGTATTGATTGCAAACTCTCAATCCACTGTAATGTCATGCAAGGTTTCACCATGAAACCTACGTATGTATTGATTGCAAACTCTCAATCCACTGTAATTTCGTGCAAGGTTTCACTATGAAACCTACGTGTGTATTGATTGCAAACTCTCAGTCCACTGTATTGTCGTGCAAGGTTTCACTATGAAACCTACGTATGTATTGATTGCAAACTCTCAATCCACTGTAATGTCGTGCAAGGTTTCACTATGAAACCTACGTATGTAGTGATTGCAAACTCTTAATCCACTGTAATGTCGTGCAAGGTTTCACTATGAAACCTACGTATGTATTGATTGCAAACTCTCAATCCACTGTAATGTCGTGCAAGGTTTCACTATGAAACCTACGTATGTATTGATTGCAAACTCTCAATCCACTGTAATGTCGTGCAAGGTTTCACTATGAAACCTACGTGTGTATTGATTGCAAACTCTCAATCCACTGTAATGTTGTGCAAGGTTTCACTATGAAACCTACGTATGTATTGATTTCAAACTCTCAATCCTCTGTAATGTCGTGCAAGGTTTCATAGTTTAATTAGCAGACAGAGTAGCTTCTGACCATAATGCACAAATAGGCAGGCTGGTCTGGAGTTTTGCTGGCCGCATATGGCATAAGACTCATTTTCACATAATGCAGTTCACATACATAGTTAATTGAATATGATTCCCCTGTTTTTGAGAAGGCAGTACAGGAAGGATGAACTGACAGACATCGAGATTGTGATATATACAATCTACTGAGAAAAGCATTACAAATTTGGTCAGCTGGATGGCAGTGCAATTAAGTTGGAAAAAGTGATTACTACATGTATACATTCCAGCCTTTGTGGACTTTTTTAGTTTCATTAACATAGTGTGATCTCTGTAACACTTCAGGTATCCTGATACATTCATCTAGGGATATAAAATTGATATTGACAATTTTACGTATTGAATCTTTTATGACACACTTAAGCCTATTATTTTAAAGAAACAATACTTATACATGTACTTATTAATAACAATATTATAACATGAACTCAACCCCTAATAATTACTGGCCTCATTTTGATTTTGAGTGTTTTACTCTCTTTTTTTAATGGCTTGACAAAACTTTAATATGTGAGCTTTATAAAAATATGATAAAATTATAATCTTTAATTTACTACTTTTTGTAAATATTGAGAAATGAAAAATGCATGTAATTACATGTATTTGATATAATTAAATTATATATGGTAATACCTTTAAAAGTTTGCTTTTGCATTGTATTGTATCATTACATTAAACAAGTTATTCATTTTACTCATACATGTATTATCTACAAATTATAAAATGAATACCTTTTCCAATTACAATCCATGTGAATGCTTATAAACTGCATAAAACTTTAATAAGACACTGAATAAATACGATCAGATTTGTTTGCCATAGATAAATTACAATGTGATCTTTTGAAATGGAGACTTTGTTAAACAAAAGTGCCTGGTCTTGCCTTGGTGATTTTGAATGATTGATAGCCTTTAATTTGACTATTCATGGGTTTTAGGTATTTGCTCAGTTATCATGTTGCATACAGCTACCAATGGTAGCCTGAAAGTATATCTCTGAAGATAAGGTGATATTGCCTAGCAGGAATATTGTGTCAATAAAGACTTTGAGACTAATCAGGAGCAGTTTTCATATTACAAACCTGCACGTTAGATCATGTAAAAGTGATAGAACTCCCTCGTGGAAGGATACAGTGACAATCTTATTGTGACAGATTTATTTATTGAAAGTATAATTCACACTTGTTGTATTCTTATTCTTTTAATTGAACATTCATGTGACATTGAATATTACAATAGAGTTAGTAGTGCTGTATATATTCACAAAGACCGTTAAAAGGATTTAAAATGGCTGAGCCGGATACCATGGGAACAGAACCTAAGACTGTAGAGGACCCTGCACCTGCAGAGGGGAACACAGGGGCCGAGGGGGCTCTTAAAGGGGTGAAACTGAGGTCAAAAGTGAAGAAAAGGTTCACAAGCCCCAAGAGGGGCAAAAAAGTGGAGGAGTATGATTGGCCAAAGAGGAGTTACTTTGAGACCAGGTGTCTTGTGGAGAGAGAGGAGGGGGCCAAACTGGTTAGGCACCAGACGGAAAACAAATGATGATGCACCTTGCAATTTATTGTCTCCTACCGGTTTCACTGGAGGGGACTTATGGTTTTCGCTCGGTGTGTCTGTCTGCCACTGAGTCTGTCTGTCACACTTTTCTGGATCCTGCGATTACTTTTAAAGTTTTTCATATTTTTTCAAAACTTGAAACAACATGGATAGATGGCAATATGGACATTATGCATGTCATTTCATTTTGTTCCTACTTCAAAAATTCTGATTGCTATGGCAACAAATATAAAATTTAAAAAACTGACAATTGTGGAGCCGGTAGGGGACATATCGGTATATTGCTTGGCAATAGTCTTGTTTATTTTATATTTTGATGTCTAGGTACATATAGGGATTGACCTGTCAGTTATTCTGTCTGTCAGTCTGTACTTTGTTTACCTTAGATGACATGGTTCTTAAATATTAAATATTTCCTTTTAAAAGCTTATACTTGATGGATTTTATCAATGAACTATTTGTCAACACAGCCACATAACTTGACCTCATTTTGACATCCGCATTGACCTTAATTTGGATTAAGTCTAATTCAAAAGGTCTGAACTCTTTATTTTCCCAAAATAACTCATTTGGTCTTATATCAATATTTCTTGCTACAAAGATATGATACTTGCATGCATGTTATCAATGAGCACTGTCAACACACATCACTTGATTAAATTTTTACTATAATATTAGTATTTGGACTTACTAAATCAGAATGTTAAAGTTCTTTGTTAACCCAAATTGCCTGTTTGATTAACATCAATACTACTTACTAAAAAGTTTGATGCTTACATTCAACACTCTGCAAACTCATATTACCAGACCTCAGTTTGACCTTGACCTCAGTTTGACCTTGACCTCAGTTTGACCAAGACTTTTTTAAGTGGGCTAATGAATCGTTACTGACGAATCTTTCACCAGAGGCATCAGTTTATATTGAACGCAACATTTCGCTATATTAATTTTCAAAAGATTTATTCACCTCGTCTATAAAAATGTGCAGATTAAGATCATCCTGTTCCATACCTTAAAATGGAATAAAGAACGATGTCTATTTACATTTGGTACTGTAAAACACTATTTGTAGCGTGTGAGTGTTTTTAGAAGGCAGGCCCAGCCAACAATCAGCGCCTAGATCTCTGAATGGCTTATGACATATTGCCTATAAAATCGAATTGTATTGTAAGTTGACAGATTAATAAGGCAATGGAGTGAACAGTGATAAAAAAGCTAGGAAAGAGGTGTGTGGTCAAAATCCTGAAGTGATTGGTCAATTATAACCAATCTCCTGAGCTCTTATTGAGCTGTCATATTATGTTATGTTCTTCATAATGAAGGATTTTATTTAGGTGGTCATTTTCTTTAATCAAATCTTTGTGACATGAAAGACTATGGTTATGTTTCGCTTATGTTTGAAGACAATAGGATAGGCAACATTTTATTTGTCAATTAAGTAATTCAAAACTTTTCCTATTTTCAGAAAAACTTGGTTCATCGGCTGGTGTATATTGGAAAGCTCAAGCTTGACCTTCCAGACAGACAGGTGGTTGGAAGTAAATATGTTTTTTTTTAATTCAACCATGATTGTTTTCTGATTATGTTTGGTTGTAATAATATGGTTATTATATAATATGTTATTTTATATGAATTGACAAAAGATATTTAAAAATATTTCATTTCGTCATTTCAATAATTATATAATTAGCATTATTTTAAGAGTTAAGAAATTGTTGGTTGGATAGCACTGCAATTTTTTTTTTTGATTTTTCCAATGTCACAAACATACCTTTCATGATGCAATGTAGAAAATGAATAAAAAAAACAAAATTATTTGAATTATGAATGATCTCATTTGTACAATATCTTAAACAAAGTCAGATTATACAATACACACAAACCAATGAGTAAGCTACCAGTATGAATGTGTTTCACTATAACTGAATGTTGACTTTCAGCTCACTATGAGAAGCTTCTAAAGAATCTACAGAACAACTTCCAGACTGAGCCCATGACTGGACTGCTGCTGGTCTATCTCAAACACATTGTACATATACTAGAGGTAGGGACACACATCATATATATCAGTTGTCTATCTCAAACACATTGTACATATACTAGGGGTAGGAACACACATCATGTATATCATTTGTCTATCTCTAGCACATTGTACATATACAAGAGGTAGGGACACACATCATGTGTATCATTTGTCTATCTCTTACACATTGTACATATCCTAGAGGTAGGGACACACATCATGTATATCATTTGTCTATCTCTTACACATTGTATATATCCTAGAGGTAGGGACACACATCGTGTATATCATTTGTCTACCTCTTACACATTGTACATATCCTAGAGGTAGGGACACACATCATGTATATCATGTGTCTATCTCTTACACATTGTACAAATACAAGAGGTAGGGACACACATCATTAATATCATTTGTCTATCTCTAACACATTGTTCATGTACTAGAGGTAGGGACACACATAATTAATATCATTTGTCTATATCAAACACATTGTACATGTACTAGAGGTAGGGACACGTATCATGTATATGTATTAGAGGTAGGGACACATATCATTAATATCAATTGTCTATCTCTAACATATTTTACATGTATTAAAGGTAGGGACACACATTGTACATGTAATAGAGGTAGGGACACATATCATTAATATCATTTGTCTATCTCAAACACATTGTACATGTATTAGAGGTAGGGAAAACACATCATTAGTTTCATTTGTCTATCTCTAACATATTGTAAATGTACTTAAGGTAGAAAGCACACATCATTAGTTTCATTTGTCTATCTCTTACACATTGAACATGTACTAGAGGTAGGGACACACATCATAAATGTCATTTGTCTATCTCTAACACATTGTACATTTAGTAGAGGTAGGGACACACAACATTAGTTTCATTTGTCTATCTCTCACACAATGTGCGTGTACTAGAGGTAGGGAGCACACATCATTAGTTTCATTTGTCTATCTTTAACACATTGTACATGGACTGGAGGTAGGGACACACATCATTAATGGCATTTGTCTATCTCTAACACATGTACATTTTCTAGAGGTAGGAACACACATAATTAGTTTCATTTGTCTATCTCTAACACATTGTACAACTAGTATGGCTGACAGTGTTTTCATTAAAAACATATCAAATATCATATTCTGGCTCTTTAATTGTCATGCAACCGTGTATGGGGGATTTTTTTCAAGCAAACTGCTGAGCTGGTCCCCATTAATGCTGTTATGTTTCAGTGCTCTTCTGACATGGTAACACAGGTGATGAGAGACATTGTCAACTTCCAGCGATCCAGTGAGGGATTCCTGGCAGGGGCAAAAATACTTGTCATTTCACATGATATATCCTTTCAGAAGCATTTCTATCAATTTAAAGATGAATTATAAAATATTGCACCCTTTACAACTCATAGAAACTTTTTCAGGTTCTGACTAAATTAATTGTTGATAATAGCCTGTGTTTATTCTTTTTTACTTTTTAAAAATTTAATATCAATAATTGGGTTCTGTACTCTATTTTCCATAGACACAATTTTGTATGAATATATCATTAAATAAGCAATATATTTCTGCTATTTAAGGCAAACATCACTTTTTGCCTCCAAAATCCTTTCCCAGTATTTCCTTAACTGGTGCACGTTCCCACACGTCTGTACCAAGGCTGGGACTTCAGGCAGCTGGACATCCAGGCTGCACGCATGGAGGCCTATGAGTCCTCCGAGGGGGCAGACAGAATCATCATAGACATCCTGGGACAGCTACTCAAACTGGGCAACAAACTGGCTATCACACCTAAGGTACGCCCACTCCACCAGGACTGTGAAAATTCTCAAATTTAATTGTTAATATATTTCCAAATAATTAAACAATTACAAAAGGATGAATTATATGTTATGAGTATTGTTTTTGGTGATATGTATTGTTTGTGCTGCGGTAAAAGTGCATGTTGAAATTGAACAGTGATAATGCTTTTTGTTTGTGAATCTAAATTGCTTGGTAGCTACCAGTTAGTCAAGGATTTAGTTGAACAGTTCTGTGTTGATAATTTAAGGGTATATGAGCCACATCATGCGAAAATGGGTCTTAAGTCATACACAGTCAGGCTAGGAGTTACCATGTGGGGTATAAAGTCACGCAAGTTTTCATTGTCTCTATAGACTCAGTAACTCCTGACCAGACTGCATGGACTTGCAGGCTCTTCTTAAGCTGTGCTGGATTCAAATGATTTGACACAACTCACATGAAAAAAAAGATGGCAGTGATGCTATTCTTATATTTTGTAATTACTGATTTATTGTAATGTTAAAGGGGTCCCGCTCTGTTTATAAAATAAAGCCATATCAGCACTTATCCACTTACAAGAAATTTCATTTTAAATAGGTATTCCGCCTTGATGTTGGTTTGTGTTCGTTAAAGGATTATATCGATGAGATGAATACAACTTCTTTCAGTTCTTAGCTGCTTCACACCCATATCAATTGCGGGGTGTTGGGACGTTTTTGGTGACATATGATCATTTTAAGATACCTTTGATTATGGATATATTGATAAAACACAGAAATACTGTGTGAAAAAAATAAGAAAAAAGTCAACAGAAGGGGTAACCAGCAAACATGTGTATCATTTTTTAAATATTCATTAACTTGTACAGACCTGTTTGAAGATAAAGCTATTTTACATGTTATATATAGTATTAAAAATAATTAAAAAATCTTTCAAAATAGGTATCAGATGATTTTCATGTATTTGTTTAAAACACTTCAATAATTATTTACCTGATCCATGTGTGCATGATTATTATTGCAAAATATCTTCTTTTAAGATACATGTATTTCTGGTCAATAGCTATTTTCTATTTTGCCTATTGCACTGCTGTAATGACAACTTAAATTCTATACTTTAACATGTTCTAATATCAAGTAGACAGCTACACCCATAAGAAATATTATTACAAACTTACTGTATTTATGACAACTGTAACCTGATTGACAATCTCATTGAACAGTATGTACATGCATGTTTAGAGCTCAGCAGATGAGAAGGTGGAACAAAAGGTAAAGCTGGCTGCACACATGTGTATTTGCTGTGATGGGTTAGGTTGGCTGGCCCTTATTACTGCATGCATTTTGTTTGCACAGGTTCTGTTATGAAGTGTGTCAAGCAAGTCACAGTCAGTTATTGAACTTGAAACTTGAATATTTTATTTTTAATAATCCCAACAAAAATGTCCAGAGATACATGAATGTGTAGAGCATCCAGATATAGTAGCTACAATTGAGGGCATTGACTTGTACAGGGTATGCTCTTTATTAAAAAATTGATAAAAATGTACAACTGTATTAATGGTGTATTTTATATTTTAAAAAATATGTTTTTATTAAAATGATTTTTTAAGAACACTACAAGAGTGTACTTTTTGTGTTATGATGCTATTAAACAAAATATGTCTCAAGACAAAACATGCCAAATGCTAGTGTAGATTTACAAACATTTCATTTTACAGTTTCTATTGATCACTAGGAGGAATATTTATACCTTTTTAAGCTTAATGGCAATATAAAGCTGTATTGTTTTCTGGTATTCCAACTTCATTATTGGGGATCCCTTGAAAGACCCTTTAAAAAGTGTAATACATGTGCTCACAACTTAACCTTCAAAATGTATTATGTGATTGTAAAATATGTTACTGGTATGTTTGGGTTCCTTTATTTTCTTGTATTTCCTAGGGTTTTAGATAGTAAGTCCCAATATCCAAGTTTTGATATGAAATCTTGCAGATATGGTTTCATGCAACAGAAACACAAGTCTGGTTCTGGTCTCGTATAGATGTGATAATTAAACCCATGCATGATGCATGTTGCAGATATCCTTCAAGACAACGCTAGACCAGCTTCATGAGAAGTTTGGAGACCTCCTTCCTCAACAAGGTGAGACACACACTTAGGCTGTTCCTGACTTGGCATGCAGTTTGTTCGAACTACTTTTCATTCATATTTGAACTTTTGTAACACATGTAACTGTATTAATCTCATTCTGTACATCTTGACCTTTTATTAGTTGTCCTTTAAAACATTGCCTTCAATTATTTCATAAATACTTAATAATATCTTTTATCCCTGTAAATAGCGCAACTAGGTGTAATGATCTCAATGGCATGGTTGAATTAATATTTTTAAAGTTATTATTTATGTATGGCAAATTGACGGGACAATCTTTTTTTTACTGCAAAATTGATATTGTAAAATTATGTGACATCACTTTTGCATGTAACTGCAATTTTATCAGAATTAAGATTACTAGTGGCCAACTTGCTCTACAGTTTATTATTTTCAGTTGTATTTGTAGGCACTTAAGCAGAAAAAGAAACTGACATTTTGGTCATGGTTGCCCACACGTTTTCTTTGAAAACTTCTTGTACAGAGGAAATATTAGCAACATCAGTCAAAAATGGGTTTTATGCCATATGTGACCAGCAAAGTTCTCTGACCAGTCTGAACCAGAGCTGCCCCTGTCAGTTATAAAGTAACAAGGTTACATGGTTTCATCCGGAGACATGATTTAGAATGTATAAAGGTTGGTCTGGAGCTACATGGGCCACGTATGGAATAAGACCCATTTTTGCATGATGCTGCTTATGTGAGGATTTGTCCAGACAATCTAGAGACCCCTACAAATGTTAGTGACCATTTGCTAATGAGCCCCTGTTTATCACCATCCCTACTGACATCAAATGCTTGTTTTCTGGCAGCTCACCTGCACTACTTGAGTGAGGAGAATGACAGCACAATGGTGCTACCAGAGGAATATCTGGCCATGTATGAGAAACCCTTCGACATCACTCTGGAGAGCGGTACATACTAGCACCTGTGTAGATCACTTACAGGGATCTGCCACCCACCTTTATGCATCAATACTTTTTAATGTTGTTAAAATAAACAAATATAAAAGTGTTTTGTACTGGAATTAAATACAAACAAAAGAATATCATACTAAAATAGTTTTAAGGTTAATAATGTATAATTAATCTTGTAAAATATGTTTAAGGACGCAATTGAGTTTGAATTCTGGAAACGACTCAAGCATGTAATAGATGTTAATAGAGGTCCTGAGTATCACTCAGAATGGTGTACAATATCAGCTTTGCATCATAATCTCAACCTCTAACCCTTTCCTTCTCAGAGGCAAAAAGAAAATGGCTATGTGAAAACAGCATAAAACCAGAACAGCCTGTGAGTAACTCACAGTCTGTTCAGGTTGTATGCTGTTTGCTGCTCATCAGTATCTAAGGGTGGGAAATGTAAACTTGAAAACTTGAATCTAGTAAGAAAGGTTTTTAATTAAATTTAGCTTTCTTAGGGACTAAAAATGCGTCATAATACGTTTCTAAGTGGTTAATGTATTTGTTGTGGATTTATTTTATAAAACATGTATCATCTTAAACCTGGTCTGCATCTATGCCATCCAGTAATCTTAGTCATGAACATAAATATTAGACAAAGTCAATTTCAAAGCAAAAATGTCACAAGTAGTGTCATTGTTTATTTAGACTTAATTTGAATTTCAAAAGTGAAATTTATTATAATGACATTATGGGTTTTGACATATTTACTTGATGGATGGATTTTAACATTCAACTTACACTCATATTGCAACATGCATTAAAAACATTATTTACAACAAACAGTCTGGTATGAATGTTTAAGCGCACGTGTAATGTATCATTATGTGTTAAGAACGATCTTAATATATTCATGTCTGTATTTGAAATGTTAAGTGAAGAACAGAAAGAACGTAAGATCAGTCATTACCAGGTCTCATTTGAGTAAGGCTGTTCTGTCTCCACTATGCATACATCTCTCAATGCATAGAATGCCTATCTATCATCATGTAATGAATATTTAACAGGAGCAATTTTCTATTGATTTGGCACTTTACATTCATGATAAATGCTTTTTTCTTGTTCTTTATGTCCATATTGTATTGCAGAAATGGTGTGGCCTCTACCAACGAAGCTTTTCCCCTACAACTGAATGATATCTGCTTCAGTGAAATATCCATCAACAAACCATTAATGAAAAAAAAATTAACGTTGGTCTCTCACATTTATTGAGTTGAATGCAATTAAATGTTGTGTGAATTGATTGAGTTATTAATAATGCAGACTGGCATTTGAAAGGATGCACATTTTAGAGCTCTTTGTGATTTCACTGTCTATGAATATTTTATGCTTTATCAAGAAAGAGATTGTTATTTAATGGACCCATTATGTGCCTTTTGTTTTCAAAAATGGACATTTTGTCAGTTAGTTAAGGTTGCAATAGGTCTATTCACACTAAATGCATTGTTACTCAATACAGTTTGTTTCATATTTGGACATAATCAGATAAAGGTTGATTTATTGGTTCTTATTTATTTGTTAAAAATATTTGTACATTAGTGATGCCATGTTTTCACTGTTTCTTATGGAAGCATCCAATAGCATCTATACAACACAAGCAGTATAAAGACCATATAGAAATATAAAATGAAGTGTCTGTGATATGTTAAATGTTGTAAATAAATAAAAAGTTAACTGTATGTTCTTGTAGTTTTCATATGGCAAGCTGTTCCCATTACCAATAGAACACACATGCAGGCTTTTCCCCAGGCAGTTTTAGCACAGCGGGCCCGCGGTGCCTGGACTTAAAAATCTATTTTGTTGCAGGGCTTGTTATCCCCCGCCAGAGGCGGAGGGATATTGTTTTGGCGTTGTCCATCCGTCCGTCCGGCACTTATGTGTCCGGAGCCATATCTTGGAAGTGCTTTGGCGGATTTCATTGAAACTTCGTATGAGTATATATATGCATAAGAGGATGATGCACACCAAATGGCATTGTACACCATCTGTTAAAAACAGAGTTATGGCCCTTTGTATCTTGAAAAAATGCTTTTTACTATAGGTTCTTTTGTATCCGGAGCCATATCTTGGAAGTGCTTTGGCGGATTTCATTGAAACTTGGTATGAGTATATATATGCATAAGAGGATGATGCACGCCAAATGGCATTGTACACCATCTGTTAAAAACAGAGTTATGGCCCTTTGTATCTTGAAAAAATGCTTTTTACTATAGGCACTTTTGTGTCCGGAGCCATATCTTGGAAGTGCTTTGGCGGATTTCATTGAAACTTGGTATGAGTATATATATGCATAAGAGGATGATGCATGCCAAATGGCATTGTATACCATCTGTTAAAAACAGAGTTATGGCCCTTTGTATCTTGAAAAAATGCTTTTTACTATAGGCACTTTTGTGTCCGGAGCCATATCTTGGAAGTGCTTTGGCGGATTTTTTTGAAACTTGGTATGAGTATATTAGCCCTGCCAGAGGCGGAGGGATATTGTTTTGGCGCTGTCCGTCCGGCTGTCCGTCCGTCCGTCACTTTTGTGTCCGGAGCCATATCTTGGAAGTGCTTTGGCATATTTCATTGAAACTTCGTATGAGTATATATAAGCATAAGAGGATGATTCACGCCAAATGGCATTGTACACCATCTGTTAAAAACAGATTTATAGCCCTTTGTATCTTGAAAAAATGCTTTTTACTATAGGCACTTTTGTGACCGGAGCCATATCTTTTTTAACATAACAGACGTTGTGTTCACTCTGCAACACTCTGAAAATTGAGTGTATATAAACATTGAATGTTTTTGTGGAAAACGCACGACTTATTAATTCACCTAAATAAATTGTGAAGGCTTAAGAACCTTCCTTTGTCTTAGTTTTGTGTTATTGTCCTCCGTCCGTCCATCTATCATTATGTTCATCCGTCCAATTTGCACCCATCCTCAAACAAAGCATATGTTGCGGGGGATACCTTGGGCCTTTCAGGCCCTCTTGTTTTTTCCGATCATGTCTTTATGTTTGTTATTTAATGTAATAACGCATGACTTAAATGAAATAAATTTAGTAAAAACAAATAAATAGTTAACAAAAATGTCTTTAAATAGCATTTAAGTAAAACATATTTTCATTTAGCACATGAAGCAAATAAAACAGCAATCCCTGCATCAACTCCCTTTCAGCACTGCCTTGCCGCTTTGCCTGGCCAAAATCCTGGGGAAATGTCTGCACTTGTGTCAGAAAAGCTGCCTTTAAGGGGATTGGTACAAAGATTTTCATATTTTTGAAAAAAAAATCATTAAATGGTTTTATTAACAAAACTGTTAAGTTGGTATAGTTTAAAAAAAAAAAAAATATTATAAAAAAGTGCCTTCCCTGGGGTTTTGAATCTGGAAGGTAAACCTAATAAGCTACCACTGCACCATTGGAGGCTTTAAATTTTAGTGGGTAGTATAAAAGATATGTCTTTTATACATGTTTTGCTTTAAAGCTATAAAAAGCATTTCACATAATTAAGTGTTTTTTTAATTATTTAATTTTTATTGATGGTTATCCATAAATAAACAGATTACTTTTAACATTTTTCTTTGTCAAGAGTGAAAGTTCACTTTTTTTTTTTTAAAGCATATATTCTTTTTTGAACCTATTACATATTTCTGAAAGTTGTTCTTTTTTGTTATGTCTCTTTAAAGCTTAATTTAATAACCAAAATGTAAACTGTGCAATAACTGACATACATAATGATTTTATAATTGTTGATGTCCCAATTTTGTGACCACTGTTCTTGCTTTCACTGAGTGTTTACATCAAGCATTGATCACAAAGCTCTTTAAGTCACTTGGTCTATCAATGTTAATGCACCTTTTTATTAAGTTGAAACTTGATTATTTAAGCTCGATTATCTCGAATGCCAAAAGTAATTGAAATCACGTTCTAGTCAGTTTCATGGGTAGACAATATTTGGTGTCCTCAGAGATTCTAAAAACGCTCTCAGTCTAACCATTTAAAGAACATATTTTTGGTGAAAACTTTTCAAGTTTATAAACATTAAATGATTGCAAAAATGGTAAAGGTGTTTTGAACCTTCCGTCCGTCAAGATTTTGTCTCTGCCCTAAAAAATTGTAATGCCTGGAGAAGTAATTTATATTGCTTAAAACTGTTACTATCTATGACACGACAATGTGTAACCTGCAACTACAATGCTTTGTCACTTGTGATGACAATTTGCAGAATACAACAACCATGCTTTGTCACTTGTCATGACAATTTTCAGCATACAACTACCATGCTTTGTCACTTGTCCTGACAATTTTCAGCATACAACTACCATGCTTTGTCACTTGTCATGACAATTTTCAGCATACAACTACCATGCTTTGTCACTTGTCTTGACAATTTTCAGCATACAACTACCATGCTTTGTCACTTGTCATGACAATTTGCTGCATACAACTATCATGCTTTGTCACTTGTCATGTTAATATTCAACATACAACTACCATGCTTTGTCACTTGTCCTGACAATTTTCAGCATACAACTACCATGCTTTGTCACTTGTCATGACAATTTTCAGCATACAACAACCATGCTTTGTTACTTGTCATGACAATTTGCAGCAAACAACTCTCATGCTTTGTCACTTGTCATGACAATTTTCAGTATACAACAACAATGCTTTGTCACTTGTCATGACAATTTGCAGCATACAACAACCATGCTTTGTCACTTGTCATGACAATTTGAAGCATACAACACCCATGCTTTGTCACTTGTCATGACAGTTTGCAGCATACAACAACCATGCTTTGTCACCTGTCATGTAAGTTCCACTTTGTAACATACTAAATGCCAACAAGTTATTCCAATATTACTTCAGGTTATTATCATTACCCATTACAAGATTATGTGACACAAACTCCTCTGTGATAGGGCAAGATCACAATTCAAGGCCAAAAGTAACAAACAATGTTTCCCTGAGAAGCATGTATTTCGGGTCATATGTTGCTTTCGAAGACAAGTAGTGTTTAATATTGCATGGCATCCTATAACAATTAACATTGAACAAGATGTATGTGATATTAGCCTAAATTACCAGAAACAAAGAGAACAATGCCTGATTTGTCTAAGAGATATCATCTAGGCAAAAATAAAGAGGTGATAAACTTAAATATGTGCATGGGAAATTCAGTGCAGACTTCTAAAAGTTCATATTTTACCGGATGTTTCCGACACATGTGTGATAAAATTTCAAGACCACTCTTTGATAGATGTGGCATCAATATTTACTAAAACCTTTAGCCAAACATTATAATTTTATGAACTACGATCACAAATATTTTTAAAGACACTCATGTAGTAGATTATTTTCTACAAATGTAAACAACAGTCTTCTTGTAACCTTTGCAACACTTGTTTTCACGGACTATATTTAGCCTAGTCCTGCTAGGCACTGGTTGTGCAGGGGTGTGTCATGCGGTAGTTCATGATGTCAAATAGAATGAGCTGCATCCAGGAAAAAGCCAGCACAATGCCCATGTGCCACATCTGGTGACTAGAGCCGATCATGTTGAAACAACCTGAAACAAATTGTTACCAGTGCTTGATGTTTGTTTGAGATTATGTTTTATTTTTTATCCTTTACATTGCAGGTTTAATTACATTTTTTACACATTCAAAGGGACTTTCTTGCAAATGTTCTTTTTTTAATGTGATTTTTGGCTGTTTCTAGTGTTAGACGTTGCCATCATATCTTAAACACTGTTATTAATCCATGTCTTTTCCAAATTTTAGATGAAAACTTTTATGAATGCTTTCTTTATCCATAAACTTATTTGCTATCTATAAAGGAAACAACCTTCTGTACATTTGCGTTAGTCATTACTCTTGAGTTTAATTTTGCTTGTTTGATTGTATTGTAAACATTTTTTCCTTTTCAAATTGTCATCTTGTCAGTCTTTGTGCTTTTTACATTTGAACTTTTCATATTTAGTTCAACATCTATTAATACATATGCAAATCTGCACTTTCCAAGGGACGTAACCTTACCTACTTAACTGAATTTTCAAGGAAGAGTCTACTATTTCACCCCATCTCCATCATAACTACTTTGTAACAAATACTAGTATGATAAGGTGCTATAAGTTCGTAATTCATCGACCATTCTAAAACTTAGAAAGAGTACAGAATAAACAAATAGAAGGAATTAAGTTTAGCATTTGCCAATATATTATGTACTACTAATGTTGCTCATGCCTTATGGCATTATACATGAAACGATGATGTAACTACACATGATGCAAAGTTTATTGAACATACATGTACCCTAGGAACAGTTTGAAGAATAAATATTTACCATGTTTTCTATGTAGTTGAAAATCCTAATTATTAGATTGGAGTATGGGGGACGGGCAGTGAAGTGGCAAATAGGTGGTTTCGTAAGTTTTAAATGACCAATCCTTATGAAATGTTGGATACCACAAGCTTAGAGAGTATATACATTGATAGCTTAACGAGTCACAACAATTGTCCTTACACACCATATTTTAATAACACCACCTTAAATAGCATCCTTTGTTACTTAAAACAATTCTAGTTCATTTCGGATTTTTTAATGTGCAGCTTTAATATTTCTAGAAAGTGTTGTGAACAGAGTTTTGCATCCCAAGCGATTGGCCGGATATATCAATTCAAGGAATTTCCTTGTTATAAAAATAAATAAAATAAATAATTTCATGAGCATTTATAACCAAAAAAACCGTGTTCAATGACCAGCTAATAGTATTGATTTTAATATATGATTTTCAAATATAACACTGCTTTAACTGTCAATAAGCCCCTTTAAATTAATAAAGGTGAAATCTCTCATTTTATATAACAATGGACAGTAAAACCTTAAAAAAATAGCAGATGTTTTCTCACTTCTTCTCTTATCAAAATGTACCTAAAAGGTAAACTGCTCATATGCATTAACATTTCTTATACATCTTTCAGGCTGGCTAGCTCAGTTGAAATGCTGGACAATAAATCTGAGGATCGCCGGTTTCTACGGCCATCCTCCTCCTAACTCTTATTAAAGTACGACAAAGCAGTTGCACTTAAAACTCGTAAACAAGCTATCCAAGGAAAAGTATTAAGTTGGTTACTGATTTTGACAGTAATTGACAATGTGATACATCTGAAATACTTTTGAAAACAGCGCAAAAACCAAATTAACAAACATACTGGAAACACAAAGATTCATGTGCTGGGTTTATCACTTTATTTTCTAAAAGTAAGAAATTAAAATAATTAGAACAATATAAAATAGAATAAAAATAAAATCACAGACAATAAAACATCATACATACATAGTGATTAAACATTTGTGCATGAGAACATAACAGTGCATAGTAGTCAAGAATACCAAGAAGAAATGTAAATTTGTGTTAGATTTATTTCAGAGATTCTAAATACTGATATTACTGTTTTGGATATTGATGTTTCATTATATACAAATGTGTTTGTGTTTTATCAAAAGCAATATAGAATGTCCATTTGCAAGTTTTGGTTTTCTGATGTTTAAAGACTCAATTTTGTTATAGCAATATCTTTTTTTTTTCTCTCAAGTTTTTTTTCCCAGCAGCATCTTTGAATGAAAAAAATGGATTGAATCCATGTTGCAGTCTTAAAAATATATTTGCAAATTTTTCATTTCATATAAAAATATAAATGTTCGAGGCAATCTTTAAATGTTTTTTTTTCAAAAACAGAAAAGAAATCATACTAGATTTAAAGCAAACTGTAATATATCAAGTTTAATAAAGATAAAAAAAAATTGTTGAAGATAGGGAGACTAAACTGCTTTAAAGGCTGTTACTGATTTATTGCCTAGATTTTCTCTAAAACTGCTTTGACCGAACAAAAACACTTTTGCATACAGAAACTACTTAATATCTTCTTCAAATGTTTCTAGCTCTACATTTCTTCAATTGATTTGGTTGATAATATATCAGATATTATGATATGATATTATGATAGAGATATAATGCCCATTAATATTTGTATGAATATTAGTTTATTGTTGGACTAAGAGGACACAAATGTCGGCACAAACCAACATACATGCTATCTTTTATATAGGGCATACAAACAAATATGAAAAAGCAATTGATATGGACATAATAAAAGAAATGAAACAAGAGGGCCATGATGGCCCTGTATCGCTCCACTGTTTTTTCTATGCGAGAAAACGTGCAATGCGCATGGGTTGAAATGTACTCAAGCATGTGACTTTCTCTTTCTATCCCACTGGGGGTTTAAAGTTGGAAGGGTGAGCTTTTTTATATATGGAAAAAGTTACTACCCTGTAAACTAAACAGACTTAAAAGCCCGGGAATTGTTGCACAGGTCCTTTGCACAGGCATGATCATTGTCAACTGGGTCATACGAGTTGTGTATTGTGTTATTTCTTAAAAGTTGACCCAGCATTTGTAAAAATATTGCAAGACATATACATTTCCAGAAAGGAAATTCATTTCTGCGTTGAATAAGACCGAGATCGTGAACATCGCTGCACAATTGATGAAGATATGGCTGTTCAAAGCGATGCACCCCGTTTTGGGCTGATTTTGAGCTGCATACCTTGTTATATATACATTTGATAGTGAATTATTTTTTTCATAAAAGTTAATTTTTCGTTATAATATGATAATTTATCATTCAAAATGATGTTTTCACTAATTAATATCATAGCCACACGCTAACCACCTGTGGATATATGGTCACTTTCGACATTTTTAAATAAAACCCGACTTTTTTCAGTTTGTAAGAAAAACATTCATAACAAAAACATTCATAACACATGTTCTTACTTCAATGCCTTTGTAAGCAGTCACCAACTGACCTAAAATGGCACTAAATGACAGGGTTTTATCTCATGTTTACAAGATGTTGATGTTGTTGTTGGTCACAGCCAAATGGCCGCGGTAATCTCCACTGGTAAACGTCATATGTTCAGTTTTGTGTCCCCCGGGGCCGGGTCAAATTTGAGCCCAGGGGAATAATTTGAACAAATTTGGTAGAGGACTATTAGATATCACTACATACCAAATTTAGTAGCCCAAGGCTCTATAATTAAGAACAAACTGTCAAGAAGATTTTTAAAGTTTGCACACATTAGGCCTTATTTAAGCATATGTTCATTTTTGTGACCCCTGGGGCAAGGTCAAATTTGTTCCCAGGGGCATAATTTTAACAAACTAAGTAGAGAACTATTATATGTCACTACCTTCTGAATTTGGTAGAAATAGGCCCAATGGTTATGGACAAGAAGATTTTTATAGTTTGCACAAAATGGGCCCAATATAAGCATATGTTCAATTTTGTGACCTCTGGGGAACGGTCAAATTTGATCCCAGGGGCTTAATTTGAACAAACTTGGTAGAGGACTATAAGATGTCATTACATACCAAATTTGGTAGCCCTATGCCATACGGTTATGGACAAGAAGATTTTTAAAGTTTGCACAAAATAGGCCTTATATAAGCAAATTTTCGATTTTTTTACCCCCCAGGGCAGGGTCAAATTTGACCCCAGGGGCATAATTTGAACAAACTTGGTAGAGAACTATTAGATGTCACTACATACCAAATTTGGTAGCCCTAGGCTCAATGGTTATGGCCGTAAAGATTTTTAAAGTTTTTACAAAAAAGGCCTTATATAAGCAAATTTTCAATTTTTTGACCCCCCGGGGCAGGGTCAAATTTGACCCCAGGGGCATAATTTGAACAAACTTGGTAGAGGACTATAAGATGTCACTACATACCAAATTTGGTAGCCCTTGGCCCAATGGTCATGGACAGTTAGATTTGTAAAAGTTTTCAAAACAATAGGCCTTATATAAGCAAATGTTCAATTTTTTGACCCCCCGGGGCAGGGTCAAATTTGACCCCTTGGGCATAATTTGAACAAACTTGGTAGAGGACTATAAGATGTCACTACATACCAAATTTGGTAGCCCTAGGCCCAATGGTTATGGACGAGAAGATTTTTAAAGTTTGCACAAAATAGGCCTTATATAAGCAAATTTTCAATTTTTTAACCCCCCGGGGCAGGGTCAAATTTGACCCCATGGGCATAATTTGAACAAACTTGGTAGAGGACTATAAGATGTCACTACATACTAAATTTGGTAGCCCTTCGCCCAATGGTTATGGACAAGAAGATTTTTAAAGTTTGCACAAAATAGGTCTTATATACGCAAATTTTCATTTTTTTTACCCCCCGGGGCAGGGTCAAATTTAATTCCACGGGCATAATTTGAACAAACTTGGTAGAGGACTATAAGATGTCACTACATACCAAATTTGGTAGCCCTAGGCCCAATGTTTATGGAAAAGAAGATTCTTAAAGTTTGCACAAAATAGGCCTTATATAAGCAAGTTTTCAATTTTTTGACCCCCCGGGGCAAGGTCAAATTTGACCCCAGGGGCATAATTTGAACAAACTTGGTAGAGGACTATAAGATGTCACTACCTACTAAATTTGGTAGCCCTAAGCCCAATGGTTATGGACAAGAAGATTTTTAAAGTTTGCACAAAATAGGCCTTATATTACAATTTTTCAATTTTTTGACCCCCCGGGGCAGGGTCAAATTTGACCCCAGGGGCATAATTTGTACAAATATGAAAGAGGTTCACCACATGAACATTCCTGAGAAATTTTATCAGAATTGGACCAGTAGTTTAGGAGATGTTTAAAGAAAAAGTTAACGCACACACGCACGAACAACGGACACAGGACCATGACATAGGCCCCGCTTGCCTTCGGCCAGTGGAGCTTAAAACAACAACATTTATATTTAAAAACATTTCCAGCAAAATATTGCTCTGAAACATTCATATCAGCAGTCATACAATAAGAAAATCTACTTTATAAAAGCCTCTATTTACTGTAGATATGAAAAATAATCAAATGCTTATATGAAATGCCCACATAATGGTTTGCAAGAGGTAGTGTAGATATTTGATAGTAGTGAGAACACAAAGAACGTTTTTGTGTTATTTATTCTACCTTACATGGCAGATTCGCTGAAATGAGCTTTTCTCTATGCATAGTTCTCGATGTTGATTTGAGTTTGAGTCTAGCAACAATTTCTTAAATATAGAGATGACTGAGATCGCTTAAAGTTTCAAAATACTGTATTTTTTTGGTTCATACATGAAATATACTTGAATAACACAATAATACTCATTTCAGATATGTTAACGAATAAATGTGACAAACGTTTGATGAACAGTTGATCTGCATAGTGAAATGTTTTTATAATAAAATAGTTTTTAACTTCTTATACAGTAAACATTTTCAAACCTTCCTTGATACTTATTGTATATTATAACACCCTCTTAGTAATTAATGTAATACAAATAACCAAATATGCTTTTATATGTTTATATCCTGACTCTATTGTTATTTTTAGGAATGTTTGTTTCTTACTTTTTGAAGGGTTTTCTAGTGCCCAAACAGTGATGTTAGTTGTTATCCACTGTTGCCAAAACTGAGCAGAGAATCTCCTTATATCCCTTACTTTCATAAATTAGTATCGGCTCTTCTCATTAGCATCATGCCTTTAAACAAAAACTGTCAAGATGTGCTTTAAATTTTAAATGCAGTTTTCGTAGGATAGACACAGTTTTACTACGGATAGACATGCTATACCCTTCGGAAGTAATGTGGCTGCATGTAAACAAGAATACAATTTTAATCATAATAAATTAACAATCATCATCAATGTCATTTCTGAATCACAGAACAGGTTAAGCTTGATAACTTGAAACAATAAATAGCTTTAAATATTAATGTATAATAATACAATACGAAATACTGCATTGTAAAATCTTAAGTATTTACTACCCAGCTAGCGTCTCAAATAGTTCCAAGCGAACCATTATATTTTAACAACATAAATAAATGAACAATATGTAATTTAGCATAAAAATCTTGTTAAAATGAAGAAAGAGGAGTGATAATTAGAAGTTTATCACCTATTTGAAATCAAATCCATATAATAACACTACACCATATTCCTACATAGGACATCATCTATGTAAATTGCTGCATCTATTTTGACAGTGCAGGAATTTCAGTTATATTGTTAAAATCTGACTCAACATACAACATGTGATGGAAAAAACAAGAGGTACATGACAAGATTTAAATATATTAGAACTGATAAATTACTATCTTTTTAAAATTTAAATACATTGCATTTTGTAGACACAATGAAAGCAGCAGTAATTGTGTGTACTAATATTCAGACGGATTTAGTTTTGGACAACATGTACAAATTATGTATGACATGTACATTATATATTAAACAGCTGCTGGAAGATTATAACATATGAAAACATCAAAATACTGATAAAACCATTGTAGAACAAGAATATCCACATTTCCATAATGTTTTATACCTATGAGTGCGTGGATATAAATAATCCAATATACCCCACAGTTTATTTTACAACAAGCATATATTAAACAATTGTTATCTTATGTTAAAAAGACCCTACATAACACTTAGGGTGTGCATCAAAATTGCAAACTACAGTGTATATCACAGCATATATAGGAGATTTCTTCAGGGATGATTAAATTTAATTATGATTTTAGTGCATAAATAGGAACATATCCATATATAATGAAGAGGAAATAGACGCATAAATGGAGACATTGGTGAATTTCAGGACAAATTTTATCACAGGGTTCAGCATCAGAAATGGCATCCTCTTCGAGTCTGAAACAACAACAAGTCTCGGCCCGCGGAATGCCAGTATGCATACGCCAGGACCACTATCAAGTGCCACCATTGATGACTTGAACCAAGAAAGTTAAAAGTCCCTGAAAATAAACAATACATCATGTCGTTATTATTATAGCTATTTTCATTTGTACTTGCACTGTACAATTACTAGTACTTTAAATTAAAATCATTTATAAACATATTTAACACAATATTCAAGTGAAAAAAAACAGTTACCTGTTTTATAGCTATGATATAGAGCAAACACAAATCTATATCCAATAAATATAGGATGCTTTTACTTCCAGGACCTTTTCAAGATAGATTTATAATTTAACTTCTCTTTTGTAGCATCCACAATTGCAATATTTTTTTTTGTTAGACTGTATGCATCAGTCTATGTACACCCCATTTAAACATTTCTTTTTATACAATGTTTTATTAATAATTAAACAAAAGAGTTCATACTCTGGCATGATGTACTGTTTACTTGTCAAGGCCTGTTTACTTTCCAAGTACAGTGGAACACCAGACAATCCAGGGACAATTTAAAACTTCCAGTAAAGAGAAAATTCTGGTTTTGAGATGAAATAGAATATTGATATACAGAAGATTAACTACATAGTCTTTTCGTTTACAAACACAGCACCTTCATTCATTGCGCTCTTCTTTAAGCTGCAATTCACAAACTTTTAACTTTGGTCTAATGTGCACTAAACCAAGCCCTAGAACTATGAAGACGGGTACAATATTGTTAAAAGAGGCCCAATTTTAATCTGAAGAATGACCACTTTCCCCGCATTGGGCAGATTCCAGTTTTCTGGACATTGTTTCATGAATGTTTAAATTGTTAAAAACATGTATGGTAAATTGAAGAAGATTACAGTACTGAGGATCCAGTCTAGAAGATTAACACTCTCAGTGACTGTTGTAATGTATTACAAATTCTGTCTTTTATAAACAAGATTTGGTATTTGTGTGACAATGTGCATCAGAAAAATTAGATTTAAAAACATACATACACAAAGGTCAGTTGGGAAAGCGTGTTTGCAAAAAGCTTATGGTTAGCAATAAAGAGTAATATACACAGTATATGTTAAAAGTGACTTTACCTGGAAAGAATCTCTCTGGAAACTTGGAGATGTAGAACGCAAATGCAAGCATCCCCAGCATGTACATCACAACAACTTTAGGAATGAACATCTGAAAACATCACAACCACCTTAGGAATTAAATTCTGAAACCATTACAATGATTTTAGGGAACTAAAACTGTTTTGTTAATAGGTAAAAAAGATAATATTATGTCTAATCTTAGTCCATTCTTATACAATATACTCCTCTAATAATTTTTATATTAAAAGACAGAATGTGCATCTCACAGCTTGAAATTCACTGAAAATCTGGCGGTCATGGTTAAGGTGCATACAAATAGAAATGGGTACTATAGGTATTTAAAACAAAGGCAAGTAGATCAGCTTTTCATTACGATACCGCTACTCATATTGAGGACCTGGTTATCTCTATTGATTTTAAAACACTTCAATTTCCTTCTAATAGCAACTAACTTACTCTGACAATTTCTTCCTCCCAGCCGCCGTTCAGGAAGAACCAGTGTGAGGCAGGTATGACTCCATATGCTACCAATCCTACGTAGACCGCCATACGCTGCTTGAACCAGTGAACAGAGAAGTAGCGTGGATGAAACTGGACAAATACCACCAGGGCAGACAGCACAGCTATAGAGAATAGATATATATCCCTCCATATCTGAAAATAACAAAATTATATCTTTGATGCCTTTGTTGGCTCTATCATCAATTATGGAGCAGAAGTTTGGGGATATACTCTATTATCTATTATGGAGCAGAAGTTTGGGGATATACTAAGTCAAAAGAATTAGAAAAGTTGCATCTAAAATTCTTAAAACGTCTATTTAAAGTTAGACTTAATACATGTTATAGTATAGTATATGGCGAAATTGGGAAATATCCGCTTTATATACATAGATATATACGTATTCTGAAATATTGGTTTAAAGGGATCTTTTCACGGTTTGGTAAATTGACAAAATTAAAGAGTTGTTTCAGATTCGCAAATTTTCGTTTTAGTTATGATATTTGTGAGGAAACAGTATTACTGAAAATTAACCATAGTCCAATATAGCCATTATATGTATCTTTTGACGATTTGAAAACATAAAAATTATAAAGCGTTGCAACGCGAAACGATTGAATAATTTGGAGAGTTCTGTTGTTGTCGTTAAAATTTACGAAACTACTAAGATTGCTTATATAAGGTATAAAATACTTAAACTGTGTATACCCGGCGGAATAGCCGAGAGGGCTAACGCGTTTTTACTTCAGACTAACTCCAGGACTCCTGGGGTCACTGGTTCAAGCCCTGGTACCGGCTACTTTTTTTCCCTTTTTTCAATTTAATTCTTGATTTTTTACTAGAGCATTTAAGATCCAATGTTTACATTTATCAATATATAGCATTTAATGACAAACTTCAAAATATGCCAAAATCTGTGAAAAGGCCGCTTTAAGCTGCAGTCAAGTGACAACATCATTTTAAAATATGTATACAAAGAAGCCGTTAGATATTGTCAAAAGGGTTGCACAAATAGGGTATATAATGTTAAAAAGATGTTAAATGTTTATGGTTTTTCAGATGTATTCGAAAATGAGCATGCTTTTGATATGAAATCATTTTTGTTTGTATTTAAATGTAGAATTGTTGACTCTTTTAAACTTAAATGTTGCAATGCTGTGAACGAAAGCTCTATGATGAAAATGTATAGGCACTCTAAAGCATCTGTGGTATATGAGCCATATCTAAATATTCTACCTAAATCATTAAGAGCATATGTTAGTAGATTACGTTTATCTGTACACCCTTTGAGAATTCAAACGGGTAGATACGCTAGAAATGTAGAGGAAAGATCTGTAAGATACTGCATGTTCTGTGTTTTAAATGACATTGAGGATGAATATCATTTTGTTTGTGTATGCCCTATGTATAATGATTTTAGAAAAAATACATAAAAAACAACTGTTATATCAAACCATCTGTTTATAAATATTTGAATTTGTTAAAAACGGTGGATAAAGTGGAACTTATTAATCTGTCACTGTTTGTCAAAAACGCGCTTTCTATACGATAAAGACTGATAAATTAGATGTCATTATATATTCATCTCCTGTATACTTATAATGTGTGTAATATATTACCAACTGCATTTGTAACAATCTTTTTTAAAAACCACGAGTTTTGCTTTCTGTGTTTTTTGTGTTTGTTTTTTATCTAACATATTTTTTTCTGCTTAGTTATTTTTTGTATTTAATCATGTGACAATATATATGTGCGATTGTATATATATATATATATATATATATATATATATATATATATATATATATATATATATATATATATATATATATATAGACGATGTACTTTGTATAAGTCTCGAATAAAAAATCTGTCTGTCAAAAAAAATCATATCATTTTACTTAATACAAGTCAATACAAATGAGTTCATGAAAAATTGAAAAATAAGCAAATATATTTTTGTACTTTATACCATTTCCATCATCGCCAAATGCCCAGCAAGAAAGAAAACAGTTTTTTGTTAACTTACCTATTAATTAATATGGTTTCAATACAATTTGAATCAAACCTTTTAAAGATGATTGATTTTAACCACCATATTCTTTATAATTGATCAGGCAATAGTTGTTACTAAAGACAACAAGAGCATCGCATAACGGGTACCACGCTCGGCTACGGGTGCAGTTTTGAATAAATGAAAGCTTGTCAGAATTATTTTTATTTTTTTTAAAGGTCACAGTGACCTTGACCTTTGACCTAGTGACCCAAAAATGGATGTGGTGTGTAGAACTCATCAAAGTGCATCCACATATGAAGTTTCAAAGTTGTAGCCTTGTAGGTGGAAGCAATTTAATTTTAGAGCCAATGTTCAAAACCTTAACAAAATGTTATGGTTTTAGCACTATGCGGATGTCGGACGACACTAGGAGCTGGCTATGACAATACCTCGGGTTTTCTCCGAAAACGCTGAGCTAAAAACACACGCTTAACCTTAGCAACTGCAACAAGCAGTATGGCTCTCCAGTTCTTTATCACATTTACAGGCATACTTACAGACATGCAGTAGAATGCATAGTGCACGGCTGGTAGATAGCATCCTATCACTCCAATAAGAATGCCTGCCAGATCTACAGCCAGCCACCGCTTACTGGCACGTTCAGAGTGGCAGCCAAACATGTGGAACCCAGCAGAACACAGCATACAGAACTGCAACAGAATAAATTAACTCAATTAATTAATAATTTCTTGTTTGACACAACATTATAATTTATGCAAACACAAAGGGACAGACTCCATCTTATAGTAGGCATAATATAACAACACTACATGTATTACAATTTATTATATACAACAGTATAAATTTATAACATGTTAACATATCAACTGTACAAGATTTCTTAAGTAAAGCTATTTAATATTATAAATGCTAGTGTTGTTGTTGTTTGCAGATTTAATGTGCCCAAGCTGTACAATTCCTGCTAAAACCTGCCTGATAACAAAAGAGCCCGATAGTAACCACGAGATGATCAGCCAGGCTGCCTTTATTGTAGGGAATTTCTATGATGTTGTCATATAGGGTGAGGAAGATGAACAGAAAGAAGCCGCCAAGATGTGACCAGATGTTGATTGTTTCATTGCTCCAAATGAACATACTGTAAAAGATCAAAAGATGCATGTTATTTTAAGATGCAAAGATTTTTTAAATGTAAAAATTTACTTAATAAGTTAACTATGAATTATTTCTAATTAAATTTAAGTTACCCGGTAATAAATATTTACAAGCATGACTTATCATGACATTTGTTTATAAAAAAAACAACATTACATTAATGTTCATTTACACAATGTTACATTGACTTTATTACCTTTTCAAACACAGTGTGAATGGCAGTGACACTCTGTAGCCATCGGTAACATAAGGGTTGCCTTGAAGGAATTCTGGGATCTCCTGGTATGCATGCAACTTGATATCTGCCTCTCCTATATCACACAGTCCTGAGCTGAGTGTGCTTTCTATACTCTGGTCAATCTCAAGGTCCAGTATTTGGTAACTGTCTCTCTTCACCAAACCTGTTCCCTGTCTGTTCTTAATGTTTTCATACCATGGGCCATCCATTGCCACCATTTTCAATTTGTGCGCTGATTTGTATTTTTATACATTATTCTTCTAAACTGGTACTTGCGATTTATTGTTGTATTCATTAAGTTCATATGTTTAATTCTTAGTTTGTTCTCACACTGACAGTGAATGAGTGATCAGTCAACCAGTTTAGAATCATCCAGTTCCTGCAAAAAACATTAATTCTTTTGACCACAATAATTCTTTCGACCACAATAATTCTTTCGGGATTAAGTGTCAATATGAGAAGATGTAAAAATAAAGGGTAAACTAATAAAGCCTTCTATATTCATATGCACATTTCACAACATAACCCATTCAATCAGTTCCAGTTAACTTTTTGACGCTGTTATCCCCCCTGTAAGCATGGTGTACGGTCGTTATACCTTAGACACTTATCATTTTGTTTTTATTGGGGCATTATCGAAAATTTAATACAAATTAATCGGAACTGCTGATTATCCGGAACTAGTTCTGGCTACCATAACTTTAAATGTCGCTTTTTATGATTTTTGACTGGCGCGACTTTATAGTTATGGACCAACCCCATTAGGAAAGTCAACCAGAAATTCCCGAAAAGTTGACAGTTAATAAATACCGGTCCAAAACAGCTTTTAAATGCAGTAATTGTCCCAAATCAACCCCTTGATCGCAAAGATTGACATTTTTTACAATTAACTGATATAATCTTTCACAAAATACTATCTTAAACATTTAAAAATTATCTATTCTGCTTTTACATATCGAGAAAAACAGCGATGTGTCAGACTTACTTGAAATGCGAATCTCCCGAGATTTCACGGTCATATGACGTTATTTCTATTTTTAGTAACATAACATGTGCTCAAGTGTTTTCAAATTCAGAATGACATTTCCCGGTATTTTATATTATTCTCGCTTGTTTAGTAAACAAATTGTAGTGTAAATACAAACTCAAAGTAAATATTATTTAAAACTACCGGATTCACGCTGAAATCAGTCTTATAATCCACCAGACGTAAGTTGTTTATCACAAATAATAGATTTCAGAAAACGAAAGTAATGTTTACAATTTCAGCAAATAATGTCAAGGTCGATCTGAAAGTATCGAAATGAAAACTCGTCACGTGACAAAGCGACCATGACGTCAAAATTGTGAATTTCGGACTGATGAGAGTTATTTTCGTATATTGTAAGATGCATTTGAAACATTTGAACAATAACATAATCCCCGATGCAGTATTTTATATTCATTTACCAATATATGTAGAAATGTATCCAAGAAAATGAGCTTTCTTTGATTTATAGCGTGACATAAATATGTTATGACTCTGGTTGACTTTCGATACGGGGTTAGCTTCAGCGTACAGGTCTGACAATACTATGTAAACTGTACGCTGAAGTTTCTTTAGATAATCCGGAACTGGTTGTGTCGTTGCTATTGGTTGCTAGTTGTTGATTTCTAAATACATGACATTGGAAAAGATCGAATTTAAAAGCCTGAACATAACGGTCTAAACAATTTCAGAAAATATGGCCGCTGGATATACATTTTATCAGCAAACACCTTACTGAACTGTTTCAAGAACGGTCATGTTGTGTCAGTCCATACTTCTTCCCCTGGGCGCGGATAAACAAACACGCCACATGGAGGCTACACTACACTTTGTTGTTGTGGTTCTGTGGTACTGAGATTTCGAAATTTAAACAGCGCACGACAACGCCTCGCCGTGGATTTACATCTCCAATAGGTTAACAAGGGTGCAGAATCAACGGGGTTTTCAGGCGTTTGCACACGAGCCAAACAGAATGTAATCACACCGTTAATTAAGAACTTTATTTTTGCAAATATCTCAAGTTATTGAAATACATTTGCAAAAATATTAAGTCTATAAAAGACGGGTTTTTTTGCAGTTTAATTGTCTTAAGGTATTAGAATACATTTTTGAATACGTCTGAAATCGTTGACAAAATTTCAAGTTCCAGTGAAACATAACCGTGAAGAACAAATCGAATGTTGAACAAGAACACAGGCTTATTAAATCAAATAATTACTATGTATTTCATATTTGCACTGAGAAGCATAAAAACTGTCTTTTATGCACTAGTTGCAATTCTTTAGAAACATTGTTTTAAAAAGCGATTTGAAATAAAGCACCACTTACAGTCGTGTATAAATCCATTAAAGTTTAAAGGTGGAACCACATTAAGTCTAGTGATCCTGCAACCTATTAACGGTAGTTTACAGCTGCCGAAATAACTATTAAAATGCTTCCAGATTGAGATATGCACGGATTACTGGTCTTGAACCTTTTTATTAAATAAAATGCAGTGCACGTTTCTACATGTCTGGACTTTTTAAGTGTTTGTGCATTACATAATATTTTTTTAATGAATCGAATATATCATCAACTTGTATGCAAGTCTGATTTGAAAAGAAAACTATTATCGGATATTTTCAAACACATTTATCTGTCATTCCAATCATTTGGTCAATATGTCTCAGTGTGTCTGAAAACTGGTATCTTATAACGCGTGTTATTTACATCTATCGGCAAACTCATCACGTGGGAAAACCAAAAACAAACCAAAAACATGTTTATAGTGTTGACCATTTTTAACGTATACTGTTTTTTACGTCTTCTGTCCTTACCCATCATATATACGATATACACACATGCATTGCATGGACATATTAAATGATAATTCAGCCACGACTAAATCTAAATCCCAAATTAGGTTAACTACCGGTATTATATCATGTATATATAATTCCAGTTTACAGCATAATGCATTACTAGTAATAACAATCTTTGATCTCAATATACAAGGATATTGCCACATTGACACTAGAAATAGGAGAATATATTTTCGTCTGATTTGGTATTCTAAAACACCTAAACATACAGATATGAGATGCACATATTGTTTTGAGTAGTCTGAATCTGACAGCACATATTTATAAACAGTCTCAGTCAGTAAAACACTTAGTGTTTTGCAACCTAAAAAATAATCGGTTAGATTTGGATACAAAACAAGTCGGGGAACAGGTGCTTCCGTTTTCCTTGGATACCATTCTTCTGAAACTTTATTTTTTTGAAAGACTTTTTAGGCCTAGGCACAGGATGGCTGAAGTAGTACCTGAAGAAAAGAAGGAGGCACCCGAGTCGAAAGCAAGAATCCACACATATCCTTTAATCAGGGTACAGTAAATTTTGTCTTCAGAAGTGAAATTAATTTAAATAATTTTGTTAAAATCTAGTCTTTGTTTTGAAAATTTGGTAATCTTGCTCAACTTTTATTCTATAGTATTGTAGTCCTCGATAGCCTTTGTCAAGGAAACATTTAAAATAATTTATTAATTAAGGCCAATAATGCAGCGATAAACGATTATGGCTTGTTCTCATTGTGTCGTGGGTTCCCTTTGTGTCGTGGTTATAGAGATCGCGTGAAATCACTTGAAAGAATGTTCGCAGGCGCTGCAGTTCGCTCGGTAAAAAGTTTGACAGAATCGGCGTTCATTTTACAGATCGAAAATGCGTCAAAAACAGGTAAATAATTCAAATAACCATAACCTGATGCATTTTTATACACAAAGAAACACTATTTCTACCCTTATATTGTTTCTAAGTAACTCAAAATCCCCTATTTATGAGTATTTCCCATGTTACATCGTCTGTTGACATTTTTAGACAATGACGGTCTGCGCATGCGCGAAGCACTTGCTGTAAACACACTAAAGTTTAGGTCACACTCAACAAATTGTTCCTTAATTGAATTGATAAAATCAATTAAGAAACAATGGGTTCACTTTGTGAATTCCAATGAAACACATTTTTGTTTTTATTTTGCAGAAACAACCTATCAGACTGATGAAATGCAAGGCATATTCTAGGGAAATGATGATGAGTGCATACAAGGCAGTGAAAGATGACCATTTGCCAGTTGATAGAGCAGCAATCATGTATGGTGTGCCAAAACAAACACTGAGGGACAGAGTGTTGAACAAAGTCAAGATCAGCTCAAGGTGGGGAAAAGATTCATTATTCACCCATGAAGAAGAACTGCTTGTTAGCCATCTGGAAGGGTTGGCCCAGGTTGGGTATGGCATTAATCGCTCTCAGTTGAAATTCTTGCAGGTGATTTGGCTGTGAAACTGGGTAGACGTTTAACTGACTCCAAACTAAGCAACAACTGGTATTATGCCTTCTTGAGACGATGGACACACAGGCTGAAAGTCATTAAACCAAGGGGTCTTTCATCAACAAGAGCAGCCGCTGTCACACAGGAGAATATTGACAGCTACTTCAGGGATTTAGATGCTATTCTTACCAAGTACTCCCTGAAGTGTAAGCCACATCTAATTTATAATCTGGATGAGACTGGCATTCAGCCAGAGCATCGACCATCAAAGGTTATCACAGGAGTTTCGTCAAGCAAAACTCAAGCTGTCACCTCTCCGAATACAGGCACCACAACCATTATAGCGTGCGTAAATGCGGCCGGAACAGCACTACCCCCTTACTATGTGTTCAAGGGAAAACGGACAAACGATGACCTATTGAAAAATGCAGCAGTTGGTGCCAACTACGCCATGTCGGATTCTGGATGGGTAAACGGGGAGGTATTGATGAAGTACCTTGAAGAACACTTTCTGAAATTTGTTCAAAGAGGACCAAACTTGAAAAACCAAAAGCTAATAAAAGTAAGACACAGGACAAAAAGAAGAAACCAAAAGTGGGTGGAAAGGCCATTACAGAAGACTCTACATACTTTCAGCTGCTAGAATACCAACAACAGAGAGAAGAAAGTAACACAAAAGAAAAAACAAATAGATTAAAACAAAATTTGCACAAATCACCCCAACCAAGCACAAGCAAAGGAAATATCGTGGACTCTGACATTGAAAGCGAAATTGAAGACGAAGATCCAGTTAACAACGTGTATGCAAGAAGTTTTCACCGCCAGGATTGGATCAGTGTGATGAACTTGTGATCGTCAAATGGGCCCAGTGCACAGCGTGTGGTCATTGGTGCCATCTGCGATTTTGTTCACAGATCAGAGTAGTGCGCCGGCTATCTGATTTCTTCTGTCCGCATTATGCTGAAAGAGAGTGTTAAATCTATTGACAGTTACTTCATCTGTTAGGTTGTTTAAATATAATTTTTATTAAATTGTTATGGATCAGTTAATTTCATTCCATCAGTATGTGATGTTTATAATTGTTGTGTTGTTGTGTAAATAGTAAGTGACTAACAAGTAATTATTGAGTTTATGCACAACAATGACTTTTGCATATTTGTCAATAAAATCAATTGTGAAGATATTTTGCAATCGCTGTTTATTGACTTTTCTTGCATTAGCTTTATTAACAGAATTTTGCTGTTTTAATTCTTAATTATTGATCAAATTGATTATTGATCAAATAATTTGTTTGTCATTTAAATTATTTATTGTTATAGAAAATAAAATTGCATATGTATTTCAATAAATTTTTATGATTATTGTTTGAAATAAATTAGTTTAAAACACACACACACACACACAATAAAACACTTACTTGGTTTGCATATTACATTCAATAAAGAATGTAACCTGCAGTTTATATTGCATTAGTGTGTTTACAGCATGACATATTTGCTTACATACAACAGCCAATCAGAATCCACGACTCAATGAGAACGTATTTCCAAGATGGCCGCTTGACATGATGTAAACAAAACAAATAGTTAGAAGTTTTTGTATTCGTTTAAATCAGCGAAAAGTATCCAAATTGATGAACAAAGGATTATACTTGTGAAATTAAATCTTAATTGATTTGAACTCTTTAGTTAATAAAATATTTTACCGATTTATACACAATTACCCACGACTTAACAAGGCAATAGCATAACCTTTAAAGATTTATTTAATTCCTGTTAAATCCATGTCAACATTGTTTAACCACCCAAAGCTGATACACACCCGCAATAACATCCTAGTGTTTTTCCCAGGCCGTTTAAGCGTGGCGCGGCACCATGCCATTTTTTTTAGCGCCACGCTACCACTTTTCAAAGACATATAGCGCCACGCTGCCCTTTCCAAAGGCCAATGCCCTGCCCTTTCATGAGCACTCCATGTTTTCTGCTCTTATTGATAACATCTTAATTTGCCCTTGACCTAACTTCTAAGCCGGATAGTATCAGATTATGGCCCCAAGGCAGCGAAGATTCGCGCGGTTGTGAATTAGTCATGCATGAATAACCCCGCGTCAATATCAATCCATAATGTAAGAGGCTATGTTATACCAAGCACACTTATAGGTTGGTGATGTGTAATCCTCCATGATAAAATCGTGCACTGTTACTTCAGAGACTTTTGATGAAAAACTCTATGTTATCCTTGTGGAAATTGTGCATTTCATGCATAATTCAGTTACTGGTCATGTACGTAATTCCGGCCACTTTTGGGACTATTTAAGAAAAATCTTTAGTGTTAGGCAACTGGTTGAAACTAAACTTCACATATATAATCCTGGGTTCAAAACTAACCTAGCATGAAAATTTAAATAGAATTAGATCAGTGAATGTTACTTAATGAACAGAAAATGATGACATGTAAACTATCCATTTTCGTAGGTTAAATGTACCTAAAAAATCGGCCACTTTTCAGTTTGATCTGCAGATAAAATTACAAAGCATTATCTTTTGACAAATGTCCTCAAATTCAGAGTATTAATCAATGTTTATACTATTAAAATTTTTGACTTGAAATTTAAATAAATGCGAAATTATTATACCAGTTACTCCCCCTACCTATTTTAATAAATATAAACAATGGGAAACTGCTAATTCATTAAAAAAAATATTTCTTTTGAATGTGTTTAATAAATTTTTTCAAACATAGCTAAAAAAGTAAACACATTTTGTTTGAAAAGTTGACTTCAGTTTTGATGATTAGTAAACGCTTATATATAATATTAAAACATGTAATCTAGTAATATTCTTATAAAGGGAGGTAATTCATATATTAAAAAATATATTTAGGTTCTGATTTTTATGTTTTGAATATAATTTTTTGTACAATTAATTGGTAAAACTTTAATTTAAGTTTATTAGATAAAATAAAAATAATTTTATCAAATATATTTGTTTCTTATATGAATATAATTGTTGAAACAAATGATGACATCACTTTCCCCACGAGCCAAATATTTCCCGCTATATTTGTGACATTTTAACACAAACGTTTACAGTGATGTGGTTCTTACATTTGCAAAACATTGAGAGTAGGGATGGTTTTCATGTTGATTTTTATAAATAAAAACAAAATATGTGCGTTAAGATCATGAAAATGATTTTACATAGGTGGCCGATTTTTTACGTACAGGCCGGAATTACGTACATGACCAGTATATCAAAACATATATTTTGACGCATATTTACATTTAAAAACACAAACAAATTAATTTTTTATTGTTATTGTCTTTACGATAATTAATTAGTGAAATAATAACTGAGACATATACTAATTAAACAAAATGGGAATTGCGTATTAGGCGGACGTATTGTACAATTTTACTTTGATATGCGCACCTGTCGCTTACATCATGATTTTAACAAGATGGCGGACATACAGAATAAATTTTGACTCGGCAAAAATGGCAAATAACGTCGTAAACGATCGAATTATCGATGGAGATTATACATTTAGAAGGAATTAATGAAATGTCTGTGACATCAACAATGCATAAAAATGGTTTAGATAACAACAACATATTTATTTGTAATCAACTCATTGGATGTATGTCACAGAAACGAGTGTTTGCATGATATTGTTAGCGATCAGTTTACTCGCAATGTTAAACATCTGACAAGATTATCGTTAGAAAATGTGATAAGACAAACATGGTTTCATTTATATGTAAGTGCATCCGTGTATAATCAGATTCATATGCATAATATTGCTTTATTTACATGTTTGTCGTGCTGTACAGTGTATTGAAATAGCATGGAACTTAAATGTACATTGCAAGGTAATTATATTAATATAAATCAAAGTAAGTTAAATACATCAATTACCATTAAATGTGCTTGTTTATATTTTGTTTTTTCCACAACTGCCTCTGATGCGATTACATGTTTCTCCCTAATTCAGGTATTCACAAAAAGTTTTTGCCATTTTTTGCCTAAACTGCGCGCTAAAATGCCCTTTTTGAAAGTAATGCACCATGCCCCTTTGCCCTCCTGGGAAAAACACTACATCCACTATGCACGATGTTTACCTGGAAACAAGACATCACATCTGAAAAGGGAGAGTACTGTTATGCAATAGGCATAATGACCAATAGAACAACACAATACAACAGAAACTTGTTAAATTGTAAATAGAAGTAATAAAAAGTTAAAATTTATTGATTCAGTTTGTATAAATAAGTTCAGTTAATCGAATGTTCTTAGTTTTTGTGTGCCTTCAGGGGTTTTTTTTACTAAGAAAGTGACGCCGATATTCGGCGTCTTCCCTTACCAGAAATTTTCCCCTCAAAATGCAATTTCCCCACCCAAAATATCATTTTTCACCAAAATATAATATTTTCCCTCAAAGAAATGTTTATTTTTCCTTTTGGCATTCAACAATTATCCAATTTGCACCAAGTACAACGATCTCGCTCTCTCTCTCCAGACGAACACAAAAAACCTGGGAATCCCAGTTATTCTTAATATAGCTCTTAAATTACGTCATGTAATCTGGGCAACTAATTGTAATAATCATGTGACTTTTACTGGATGCGCGAGAAGTGTGTTTCGTCAATTAATTACCGGAAACCAGTCGAATTTTCATCCGGGCTATATGCAAGCCAAGATATAAACGTGAAAACAGAAAAAAATGTCTCACAATTGGCATTCTTCCACAAACAAAATAAAACATTCTGACTCGGAAGATACTGAACGCATCGAGGCATTTTTTTAAGAAAGAATCATCGAAAACCGTTATAACCCAGCAGCATTCTGAGGTAATCAACATTGAACATTGTGAAAGTGAAAGTAGACAATCGGCAGCTGCCGATCCTTTCCCTGTAGCAGATCAAGATCGTCAACCCGTTCATCATGAAATTGAAATGACAAAATTGACATCGTCCCCCGACCCCAGTACAGAAATATAGTTGAAAACAGTTCCCATTATTAGATCTACACCTGCAACTTTATTAAGGACTTTGACTTTAATACGTGTTAAATGTGCTTAAGAACAAAAAGGACAGAGACAAGCCTCTTTTAATGAGTTATAGACATTGAAATGAACAGTTTTTATTTTTTCCCCTAATATGTCTCTTTCGCACTCTTTTTCCCCTTTCACCCAGCGTCCAGCGTCTTCCCCTTTCTCTAAAAAAAACCCCTGGCCTTATGCCTGTAACAATCAAGTGCATGTAATATCCTTTTTGGGTGTGGCGTCTTTATAAGAGGACACTAGGCATGTAGTGAATTTTATTACAAGTGTGCATGGAACTATCAGCTTCTGGTGGTAAACATGCTGTAAAGAAACAAATTTGACATGGATTTAACAGGAATTAAATAAATCATTAAGGGTAAACATTTAATTGTTGCATAAATTCTGTTATTCCTTTTTCAACTGATCGATGTGCAGTCACCACAGGATATATAAATTTCAAGAAATGGGCATATCAGACTAACAAATAAATAAATATACAAGTTATTTTCCAGCACAGTCCCAATTTTGTCCCCAACACTTATAGTGTTGTTTCAGAATTTGTCTTACATGGTTTGGAAATTATTTCTTTGTTGGGGTAAAAGCCAAAATGGGATTGGGAATATTCTGACCACTGTTTACTGGAAATTAGCCCTGAAATAACAATATAAATATGTAAGAATTTAGAGAATATCTTATGATCAGGACAATACTAATCTCACTGTTGTCACAATGCATATGAAATGATTATTATTTAATTTATCCAGAACTTTTGCCATCTAGACTCATAAATATGACATAATATTTTATTCATTTTTTATCCTCCGCCAAAGGTGGATAGATGTGGAATTTAGCTTGTTCGTCTGTCACAAAAATTGTAGGGCTTTATCCCAAAAACTATATAAGATATCAACATGAAAATTCATAGGTGGGAAGTGTCATGCACATGACCGATAACCCTACACTTTCTTTAATAAGAGTTATTGCCTTTTGTTTCTTTGTATGATGACTTTTTTCAGGGCTATATCTCAGACACCATGTAAGATTTCAACATGAAACTTTATGGGTGTATTGATATTAATAAGGAGGAGTGCCATGCTAAAGAACCATAACCCATCACTTTCTTTAATAAGAGTTATTGCCCTTTGTTGTTTTGTGTCATGGATATTTTCAGGGCTATATCTTAGAAATGATAAAACATTTCAACATGAAACTTCGTAGGTGTATAGAAATCAATGAGAAGAAGTGCTATGCACTAGAACCATAACCCTGCACTTTTTTAACTAAGAGTTATTGCCCTGTCTTGTTTTTGTGTGATGTAACTTTTCAAGGCTCTATCTCAGAAATGCTTCAAGATTTCAACATGAAATTTCATGGGTGTGTAAAGATCAATGTGGAGAATTGCAATTCATAAACTCAATACCCTACACTTAATTATTACCTATTAATTATTACTCTACACTTAATGATTTTACTGTATATCATTGGATTTTTACAGTTCCATAAAAAAAGTTTTTTTGGCAAGGGATATAAGTTCAATGAATTATCTTGTTTTTTCAGCATTCTGACATGAATGATGAGATGAAAACAGAAGCTATGGAATTGTGTGTAACAGCGTGTGAAAAGTTTGCCTCCAACAATGAGGTTAGTTCTAAAAGTATACATATTCTTTAAAGCTGACTTCAGATAAGTTGAAGTATTACTTTAGATATGTGTGCATAACAAATCACTGATGTTTTTCTTGAGGATATTCCAAAGTGTGATTAAAACAAGTCAATTAAATCGATAAGCTGAAAAATAATAAATTAACTTAAATATAAAATATGTTGACTTCATATGCATATTCTTATAACTATTACTTCATTTAATTACATGTATTGCAATTGCCTTAATTGTCTTTGAAAATGTTTGTATGTCATATTGTTGTATAAGTTCTGAACAGAACTAAGCACTAATGGTGAGCTTTTGTTGTCAGTCTGTGTCTGGTGCCAGTTGTTTTTCATGATGTGTCATCAGAACTTAGCGTTGTATCACTTTCGAAGCCTTATTTTTGTATCCAATCACGATGAAAATTGCTCTGAATGTTAATCTAGGCAATATCTAGTTGAAATTCGAGTCAAATGAAACGGAAAACTGGGTCACCAGGTCAAGTTAAAAACACCTCGTTACCACTCTATAGAGACCACATTAATGGCTTGACTTTGTTGACACTTGGGTAGAATGTTATATTGTCAATGTTTAAGCTGTTTTTGAATCTGGGTCATGTACATTAGCAAACGAGGTCAGCACGTCAACCCTTAGAAAAACATTGCAAGCTCTTTAGAGGCCACATTTTGGACTAAATCTTTATGAAACTTGATCAGAATGTGTTTCTTGACAATATTTAGTGTGAATCTTGAGTGGTCTACATTCTTAACTAGGTCTCAGGGTGAGATTTCAGATAAAAAGACACGGTAGAGGCCACATTTATAACTCAATCTTCATGATGATTGGTCAGAATGTTTTTCTTGACAGTATCTAGTTTGAATCAGGGTCATGGGCATCCTAAAACTAGGTCGCATGGTCAAATCTCAGAAATAGCTAGAGTTTATCTTGACAATATCTAGGCCAAGTTTGAACGGTGGTGCCATGTGTTAAAAAACTTAGTCACAAGGTCAAATAATATAAATCCACTCTAGAAGCCACATGTATGGCTTAATCATTGTCTGAATTTCAAACTTTACAACATCAAGACCATGCATGAATCTGGGTCACATGAAGTCCAAAACAAGGTCATGAGGTCAAGTCTTCAACAATTGATGTACTCAGGTATTTTCATGATGTCGTTTCTGGGAAAATAAATATAAAACACTGCACATACATACATATGTCTATCATGGCTATTTTTATGCCCCCGGTAGGGTGGCATAGAGCATTTGAACTGTCTGTCCGTCCGAAAACTTTTACATTGGCCATAACTTTTGCAATATTGAAGATACCAACTTGATATTTGGCATGCATGTGTATCTTATGGAGCTGCACATTTTGAGTGGTGAAAGGTCAAGGTCATCCTTCAAGGTCAAAGGTGAAAAAAAAATCCAAGGGAAGTAACAAGCATTAAAGGGAGATAATTTCTATATATTATTTTGGCAGGTACAGATCATTTTTACAAGGGAAGTACTATTTTTTAAAGGAATATAATAAAAAAAATATAAAAAAGTGTAGCAGTAGGGGGAATTGTGTTTCTTACAAACACATCTCTTGTTCTGTAATGTAATTAACGGTGCTACTACTACAAAGTATTAGGCCATGCTTAATGTTAGCATATTTTCTTGTTACAGAATGCTGCCAGAATGATCAAAGAAACAATGGACAAAAAGTTTGGTGCATCCTGGCATGCAGTGGTTGGGGAAGGCTTTGGATTTGAATTGACACATGAAATGAAGAACTTGCTGTATATGTTCTTTGGTGGAAATATGGCAATTTGTGTTTGGAAATGTTCATAGATCGAGTGTGAAATATGCTTGGATTGAAGAATTTAGTTATATGATGTATAACAACAATTTCATTTGAGCCAATGGGAAAAACATGTCAACTGTAATTTACTGGCTTATTTTTGTCATGTTTATCTTAACTTCAGCATTTACAGATTTTACTTTGCTTTGAGTTTATAAAAAAATAATCATTCCAGTAGATCACAAATGCTTATCATATAATGAAGTGTTGTTTTAAGGAAAATGATTGTTAGAAGATACAATTCTCATTATGTAATTTTAAAATGTATTACAGATAACTAATTATTTTGTTAAGTTGATTGTCTACCTTGATTAAAAACACTGCGAAATGTCCGGTCCAACAAGTACAATATAATGGTCATGATACAAAAAAAGTGTTATAATTCAGTCAATGTTTTTTTCATGCATAAGATATATGTTCATTAAAAGAATCCCTATTAAACCACTGATTTAACAAAAAGTAAATTTATATTGTAAATGCAGTACAAATTTAAATCATTTTAATTTATATTGCATTAAAAAGACTGATATTTTTACCGACTGTGTTTTTAATGGAAAATAGAAAAATGCAAGAAACATGAAAATATAACGATGATATTGGTTTTTGTTTTAAGGTTCGAGTCAGCAATTTCACTCCTGTATGCATTTTTCTTTAACTTCAACATCTTAGCTGATATATCATTTACACTGTTTGTGATATAATGGTATTTAACAAATGTTTACTGCATAAACTTTGTTTTTATTTGCAGAATAAATGTCAAATGCAATTTTTGGCTATTAATTTTTAGCTTGACCGTTCATAAAACAGTTCAAGCACGATTGTATTCTACTCACCTGGGGACCGCTTCATAAATAATCGTACAACAATTTTAACTTACGAGATAATTTTGTTATCTTAATAAGTAGACGAACTAGCTCCCCATGCTCGTCAAATAGATATGGCGTTTGAGATGCAAATGTAATTAATTTAGTACTGAAAATTTATAATCATATGATATGGACTTTAGCAATTATGTAACTTCGAAAAATGTATCGTATCGTAAATATGTACTACAATGTTTATTGAAACGGTCCCCTGATTGCCAGCGTTATTGTATGGATAACATTTGGGTCCATATCTCAGTTGAAAAACCATGGTCTTAAGAAGATTTTATGAACATTGATGCTAGAAAACTGTAACTACCCATATTTTCAACAAATGTTTTATTTTCAAAACATGTACTTCTAAATAAGAACAACATTAACATTTACAAAATAATATCATCTTATTTAAATCAACAAAATTGTCAAAACAGTGTTTATAAACCAACCCACATTTTGATTCTACATTTATATGGTTTGGAAATAATTTTTATCATAGAAGCGTCATAAAAAAGGTCTGTGATTCCCAGTTGTAATGGATTGATGAACTTTGTATTGATCATATGGCTTAATGTTTTGAATTATTTTGGAGGAAAACTATTAAAACATGGTTTATAACGTGAAATCTAATTTACCAACAATCACAGTGTAAGTTTCAATTGAGAATCCAATTATTTTTTCGCAGCTGTTACATAATTTGATCGTCTTGGTGCATGGGAAATGAATCTATTTGTACATGTATCAGGAAATATTAGCCAGTCGTTTGTGCATGGGTCACGAGACTAGATAATAATTATTACAGAAAATGTTATGAACACGCGCTTGAGTCACATGTAGATCTAAATATGGGTTATTATCTAGTACTTATTTGGTATTATTTTAAGTCTCATATTTAACGTACACTGTTTACTGGTTATGGGTTTTCATGTTTACAAGTCTATTGAAGTTATTATAGTTGTACAATAACGCGGCAGAAATAACTCGACCAAGTAAATATGTGATAGAACACTGTGTGGGATTGAACATATTCAAAATTATATGAATTAATATCCAAAAAATCCACCTTGTCTATATACAGGACATACTATATGCGTGGACCAGAATAAATGGGGGTTAAAAATCCATCTGGTCCATACGGAAGGTCATGAAACAACAATGTGCATCAACTTGAATAGATAGGACTTAAAAGTTCACCGATTCAGTACGGAAAGAAATGAAATAATATATGTGATCGAATATTCGAATAGGGACCGGTATTACAGACGACATGAGCTACCGATTCGACGCCGGTGGTTCGAATGGGACACAGGTGGGTACAGGTCCCGATGCTTTGTGTTTACTGAATTTATGATCAGGTATGTTCGCTTCCTTGTCGCGTATACATCTCATACCTCATGCACCTACCTATTTGCAGCCGGTTATGAATGTATGAAGTACAAATCGCTTGATTTATCATGCGTTCACCGACCTGCATGCATGATAAATGTATACTACCACACACACTCCTCGTGCAGGATGCAGATGCGTAGAGCGTCGATCATTTCAATAATGTTTGAAAGTGTCACATTTCGACATTTCAATTCAACCACGTGAGAACGCTTATGCCACGTCTTGCGATTTATATTTGAAATATGTGTATGTCGCTAATGTCACGTGTTGCCTTTTCTATTCAAACACCCTATGCCGCTAATTTAACGTGATGAAATATGTTATGTCGATAATGTCACGTGGTGCCGTTTCTATTCAATTATCCTATGTCTTCAATGTCACGTGTTGTCGATTCTAGTCGAACATGTTATTCCGCTAATTTCACGTGTTGTCATTTATATTCAAACATGTTATGACACTAATGGCACGTGTCTCAATTTCTATTCAAACATTTTTTGCCGCTACATTTACATTTATAAATGTGTGCATGTCGCTAATGTCACGTGTTGCCACATCTATCGAAACACGTTATGTCGCTGATGTCACGTGTTACCAGATCTATTCAACCACCTTATGTCGCTAAGGTCACGTGGTGTAATTTCTATTCAAACATATAATGTCGCTTATGTCACGTTTCGTTATTTCTATTCGAACCTGTAATTCCGCTAATGTCACGTGTTGCCGATTCTATTTAAACTTGGTTTGGCGCTTATGTTGCGTGTTGCCAATTGTATTAAAATATATGTTGTGTCGCTAATGATATCTAATTTCTTCAGGGGATTGTTAACACAATTTCGTATTTTTGAAAAACGTTTATTAAAAGAATCTACTGACAAAACTGTACTATATGGACATTTGAGTACTTAGTAACTATTATAATAACAGGGAAAAAATATATGTCAACCCTTTGAGATCGAACTCGGTACAAGTAGAACGATATACCACCACAGCACGTAGGCTTTGGACTTCCCAAGGAAGTATAAACACTATGTTTGTAATAAACGATGATACATTATCGATGAAAAGCGTAACAAATCCTTTATTATTTTTTTTTCCGATTTCGATTGATGAGTTTTAATAATCTAACATAGAATTGTTTAATTTTAGTCAGCAGTGTTAGTTTGCTTGTTTGATTATAATGTTTACCTTTATACATGTATTGAAAAATACTACATTCTCTTAAATGGTCATTTACCAAAGTGTGAACAAGTCGCTCTCAATATTCACGATTCTCATATCCTAAAAATAATGTATGATGTCTCCTGGAGAATAATTAATTCGGTTTTTTGAACACACACAAATCAATACGATAGGATGTTGTTGGTTTTTTATATTAGCAATGGTAAAATTAATCTTGCCATGGATAATCTTGGTTATGAATGCTGTTTGTCGTAGCATTAACACCTTAAGGCTTATTAAATCTAAAGATGACTCACAAACGTTTCCATAGCGGCATTCATTATCAAAATGTCGTGCCCGATGCATTTTTATAATAGACATTTAACTTCAATAAGGATACAAATACAGCTGGTTCTGATTATGTTTGCATTTCTGACTAGAAATACGGAGCATTTCTCTGTTTCATAATGCAAATTCTTACAGTTGGATGACACACGACATTACAGTTGCTAATACATAATTCCTCCTTCATCTGGAAGAGTGGGCGCATTGTTCATTATTGCATTAGGCTTTCATTGGACTTATTTTTTAAGTAATCATTTGCAATGCATTTGTCATTTGCGTTACGAAAAAAAGTCAATATTTATGTTGCTGGATTGATATTGGTTTATTAACAAACAACATGTCATATTTAAATGTAAAACAACCCCATTTAAATGTTACGGAATCTGGATAGTGCCATCTAAAATCTCGCCCATCTTTCATCACGAGCGACACACGACACACGAAGTATACACGATACTTTGCGCGATAGTTGCGCCGATGCACGATATTTTGCGCGACAGTCGCGGCGACGCTGAATATTTTGCGCGATACACGAAGCGACGCGCGAGAATGTACCACGAAATATCGCCATTGTGTAGGTAGCCCAAAATGTGATATATCGTGTTAAAATATCGCGCGTCGCCGCGACTGTCGCGCAAAATGTCGTGCGTCGCCGCGACTGTGGCGCAAAAGATCGTGTATCGCTTGATGTAAGAAGGGCGAGATTATACATGGCACTATCCGGATTCCGTAACATGTAGATATGAGTTGTATTGCTAGATGTATGCATACCACCACCACCACCCCCCTCCCCACATCCCCTCAAAAAGATATAATGAACAAGTTTTCTATATTTTGTTGTAACAAACAATTGCATTACATATATTTTGATTAAATTGAAACAATGTCTAATGATAAAAAATGAAACAATTTTTTGGCATGTATTTTGATAAAAATGATTAATAGCAGGTTAATTCGTTGAATTTATCGTTACTAAACGAAACTTCAAGTATTTAGTATATGTTCAAACCTTTGAGCGATCAGACCTTCATGTCATGAAAATTTATATTATGTACCGGTATTTATTTGCATTTATTTATATGATTGTGAAAAAATGAACACGTTTCTTAATATTTTGGTAGATATTACCAGAACATTTCAAAAACTACTTATAAGCGGACAAGTATGAGTCATTTACATTTACTGTACGACTGTAAATATGCAGATAACATTTAGGATTTTGCAGAATGTATACTTTTTGTAAGAATTCTATAGGCGTCGTTGCACAGCTGTGCAATAGTCAACATATTGATTTCACATCAGAGCAGTCAACCTCATATACAAGTGTCCATTTCAAAACGAAAAAAGTCTTTTTGTTGAATACTCGCAAGAACATCTTGAACAATTATTTATATTTAACCGTAATCAGTCTTTTTTGTGCGAATATTTTTAAAAACACCTTCACACTTTAATTGCTACATAATCGATATAACAATGATGAGGGGCCTTTTCACAGATTTTGGCAGTTTTTAACTTATTCATTAAATGCTTTATATCGATAAATGTAAACATTGGATCGTAAAAGCTCCAGTAAAAAATCAAGAATAAAATTAAAAAAAGGAAAAGAACATTGCCCGGACCAGGTTTCGAACCAGTGACCCCTGGAGTCCTGCCAGAGTCCTGAAGTAAAAACGCTTTAGCCTACTGAGCTATTCCACCGAGTACATATGCATGACGTATTTTATACCTTATATAAGCAATCTTCGTAGCTTCACAAAATTTAGTGTAGCGCGTGCCGCCGACTACCTGAGGCCGCCACCGAGCGCTATGTGCGCGGCTTCACAACGACGATGTGCCTTCCGAAACCCTCGGAAGGCTAATTACAAATAACAATGAATTAAAACTAATTTTTCTCAGGCTACCTGCCTTATGATTGGAAAATGAAGAGTAATTGAGTCGCCTTAAATATATACAATGCGACCAAAAGAGGGGAATCGATGCCTTCGACCGATTTCCTGAGGCCGCCACCGAGCGCTATGTGCGCGGCCTCACAATGCCGATGTTCCTTCCACGAATCCTCCGGCTTCCGTGAAGCTACATGTCACCGCCTCCGTGAGGCTACTGGCTTCCGCGAAGACACTGGCTCACGTCACCCCAAGGCCTTAGGTGAAGCTTCCGACACTGCCTTGTACGACGTCCGTAGATTCCAACCCTCTCCAAGAAACAGGAACTCTGCAGCCCGGGCAGCACCGTTTAAAGCTTGAAGCGAACGTAAATACCCAACTGCTCCAGAATACTGTTCTTTTAGAGTAACGTCCCTTTTCTTCAGATGTTGATCCGCTCGCATACACCGGAGGACTCCCCAACTTGCCTTTTTGCAAGCCTTTTATATACTGGCAAACAGAGCGCCACCTAGCTAACGGAAAGACACGATCCGGAAACTACCGACGTTTCCGAATTCCATCCGCACTCTACGGAGATCACCGATCAGCATTTCTCCTTCACTAACACAGAAACTAGCCGAATATATACGCCGGATTTTACTAGAAATATTTCTTAAATATCAAATACTCTTTAAATGCTTAATATATTACTTTTAGCCATACAATTAACTTACTTTATGAAGAACAAGTTACAATTTAATATTGTTAACGTGGCAAATGTAAAACTAAGGGAGGTAATTATACTGTAGCTGTGAAGAAACGCAAAGCATATATTTCGACAACGAATCCTTTCGTTATATTACCCACGCCTCCGATTTGACATGAGTCCCCTCATGATTCCAATATACAAAACTAATACAATCAAACACTACAACTAATCCAAAAACTGTACACAAGCAAACTTCAACAAGGGCTAACATACATATTGCAATAACGAATGTCTTCTTGAGATAATAAATGTATCAACATCAGTGCCTAAAAAAATCTACTCACTACTTAACATGGTTCGTACTGAACCAAAAACACACAAAGTCCCCATTATCAGGACACTTCCTCTTCAAGTGAAACATTCAGCCGCAGGTGTAACACCGTCGCTCCATGATGCTTGGCCTTTAACCATATCTGGGTTGTGAGGTTTCCGCGGTGCCCATGAGCTGACTAAGCCGTTTGTTGAGCATGTCAACCATCTTTTGAAGCTCATTCATTTGCTTCATTGGCTTAATTATCGTCATCGGTACCTACCGCAGACACATGTCTGTCAGGCTTAGTTCTTTCTGCACGATAAAAAGCTTCGAGCTCCACAGCGTGCCTGATGGCATCATTGAGGCTTACTGGTCGGACCTGTTTGATGCGAAGTCTCATGTCCGCACTTTGAAGAGCATCAAGAAACTGATCTTTGGCCAATGTTTCTTTCAGGTCTGCCGGTGCAGAGGGGTATGCCAGGTTGTTTAATCTTCGAATGTCTTGCCCCAGCTCTCCCAACGTTTCCGATGCTTTTTGCCTGCGATCGCGTAACTGCACTCTGTACAGTTCCGTCTGGTCAGGAGGCGCAAAACGTTCTTCTAGGGCTTGCAACAGTGAATCAAAATCTCTGGAATTGTGTGCAAGGTTTCCCAATACCCCTTGCGCTTGGCCACGCAACGACACTGCCAAATACAATCCCTTGTCGTTGTAGTCCCATTGATTAATCTCAGCGCACGTCTCAAAGTGCGCTCTATAATCTCGCCACGATGATTGACCATCATATGTAGCTGCCTTCACTGAAGCTGAAGGCTTCAATGAAGTCTTCTTTCTTGTTGTTACATTTTCTCCGGGAATAAATAACTTTGATTGAGGCTTAGGTGTCTCTGTTTCTAGACCAGGAGTAGAGAAGCGAGTCTGGATTTTGTCACGCTCTAATCTATCAAGTTCCTTCTCCAAAGTCAACGTTTCACACTTTTTAACGAGGGCTTCATTTTCCCGCTTCAACCGCTCCATTGCTTCAAGAAGACTTGCGTCACCACCTTGAGCCATTTTGAGGCCTGGGCTTGACAGGTTAGAACTGTCGATAGGTTTCTGTACCCTATCCCACCGCTGCCATCAAATATGTAGCGCGTGCCGCCGACTACCTGAGGCCGCCGCCGAGCGCTATGTGCGCGGCCTCACAACGACGATGTGCCTTCCGAAACCCTCGGAAGGCCGATTACAAATAACAATGAATTAAAACTAATTTTTCTCAGGCTACCTGCCTTATGATTGGAAAATGAAGAGTAATTGAGTCGCCTTAAATATATACAATGCGACCAAAAGAGGGGAATCGATGCCTTCGACCGATTTCCTGAGGCCGCCACCGAGCGCTATGTGCGCGGCCTCACAATGCCGATGTTCCTTCCACGAATCCTCCGGCTTCCGTGAAGCTACATGTCACCGCCTCCGTGAGGCTACTGGCTTCCGCGAAGACACTGGCTCACGTCACCCCAAGGCCTTAGGTGAAGCTTCCGACACTGCCTTGTACGACGTCCGTAGATTCCAACCCTCTCCAAGAAACAGGAACTCTGCAGCCCGGGCAGCATCTTTTAGAGTAACGTCCATTTTCTTCAGATGTTGATCCGCTCGCATACACCGGAGGACTCCCCAACTTGCGTGTGTGTTGTTGTAGGTTATTTACAGGTCGTTCCCGCGTCTTCGTGACTACATTTGGTATCGACCTGCCCCTGTGATGTTTCAGGGGAGACAATCTCAAGACAAATTCTTGTCTGGACGCAGCTCCTCCGAGGGAGTGCAGCAAGCAGCTCTGCCTTTATGGCCACTCTCGTCACCGGCCGTCGTCTTCAACCCCGAGACGGTTTCCCCAGTGCGTTGAGCGCACTGAGTACCGCCGCCCCGGGTCCACTCTCTAGGGCCACACCCTCGATGTTCTGATGCCAACACCAGGTCCACCCCGTACGTCCTCCATAATGGTAAGCTCCCTGTCCCGCTCTCTCCAGTCCCTCTCTTGGAAAGTATAGTGTGAAAGCCACACTATCTCCTAGGCCCTTGCATACAGATTGGCTCGGGCCCCCGGTCTTCAAGATCCTGGAGATAGCGAACCCCCGTCGATGTACCAGTCCCTCTCTTGGAAAGTATAGTGTGAAAGCCACACTACCTCCTTGACCCTTGCAAACAGAGTGGCTCGGGCCCCCGGTCTTCAAGGTCCTGTATCAGCGGTTGACGAGACCGCTGTATCTTCGGGGAGACAGCGAACATAGCAGTTTAGAACACGTCCGGCTCGAGGGTGGCGGACTCAGCTGGATTAGCAGAGCCGCCCGCAGAAGTTCCCTCTATAAGGAAATATGTACAGGTGAGAAGATCTTCTGCGGGTGACTCTCGCCTCGGTCGCGACGCGCACGCTCCAGCTGCTGACCGAGACTCCCCAACTTGCCTTTTTGCAAGCCTTTTATATACTGGCAAACAGAGCGCCACCTAGCTAACGGAAAGACACGATCCGGAAACTACCGACGTTTCCGAATTCCATCCGCACTCTACGGAGATCACCGATCAGCATTTCTCCTTCACTAACACAGAAACTAGCCGAATATATACGCCGGATTTTACTAGAAACATTGCTTAAATATCAAATACTCTTTAAATGCTTAATATATTACTTTTAGCCATACAATTAACTTACTTTATGAAGAACAAGTTACAATTTAATATTGTTAACGTGGCAAATGTAAAACTAAGGGAGGTTATTATACTGTAGCTGTGAAGAAACGCAAAGCATATATTTCGACTACGAATCCTTTCGTTATATTAGCGACAAAAACAGAACCTTCCAAATTATTCAATCGTTTCGCGTTGCAACGCTTTATAGTTTTTAGGTTTTAAAATCGTCAAAAGATGCATATAATGGCTTTATTAGACCATGGTAAATGTTCAGTATTACTGTTTCCTCACAAATATCATAACTAAAACGAAAATTTGCGAATCTGAAACAACTTTTTTCAATTTTGTCAATTTACCAAAGCGTGAAAAGATCCCTTTAAGCTTGTTAGTTTGTTTAAATACATTATTATATATGTTATGGGTATACAATTAAACGTATATTGTGGTTAATAAACATAATCAGGTCAACAATGCTATTCTCTGTTGCTGTTTTTTTTTCTTTCGGGTGTCTGTGCATTTATTAATTGTATTATCTTTGAAACATCAGTATGATTATTATCGAGCAAAATTATATGATATCTTCATCACGGTCACATGCTGGTGAGTTATATGAGAGGTAATAAATAGTGCAGTGTGACCAGTTGTATAGATTATATAATAAACATTGTATATAGTGCAAATGTAGAAAAACTAATAAAATACAAATGAACCTAACATTTGTATGGATATTGTGATCAGAAGACCTACTCGCTAAAAGAGAAATCAAACAGATAATAACTTGCTATGAATTATTAGTTTTCGGTGTATTTTTATATAAAAAGGAAAGAGAAACTTGTATAAAAACAATAACTCGTTAAGTCATGGCTACATTCGTGGTAAATAAAGTATGTATTCCACATAAAATTGAAATGGTATATAAAACAACAAAGGGTACCTATACATGCGTTGTATTTAAGTAGAGTTCTTAACGTTTCTGATTTTAATATAGAAATTTGAAACATCGACATACGTTTTGTAATACAAACTAGAAATAATAAGGATGTTAGTATCGTTTGAATAGGTATATCCAACTGATTAGACGATTTAACTTGAATACACGTGATGTAAATAATCTAAATGATAACCTCCTCTACCTACACTTTAAAGCAAGACACCATTATTTCAAGGGTTGTTTAAGACACATTCCTGCGACTCCAGGCTGATAAATCCTTTATCTTCGTTTTGTTGACCTTTCTTATTTGAAGACTAATAGCGACAATGAAGATTTCGGCGATACCAGTTTTGAGTCCCAACCCTTGCTGAACGCACCAGAGGACCACCGTCGGACCAGGCCTAGAACCCCAGCAATGACAAAGGAAACCGACCTGGAGGAGGCCAGGCCAAAGCAGACGGCGAGGATCACAGGTCGCAGACTGTTCACTGTGTGCAGCATACTGGTGACGGAACTATGCGAGCGACTCACGTACTATAGCGTGGTGGCCAACATGGTGCTGTTCTGCACCGACAAGCTCAAGATTTCCAGCGACAGTGCTTCGGTCATCACGCTCGTTTTTTCAGGTAAGTACATTTTTTAAATTGTATTGATTGTCGTGATTCTGGCAAACCACCAGGGGTAGATGTAAATATTTCATTAAATTCTACTTACTTTTTTGCGTTGTGTCATGATTTGCATACATATCAATGAATCTATTTAATTATACGGTTTTGTCATGAAGCTATATGCAAATAGCTCTGCGTATTAATATTGTACATCACGACATTATGATGCATCTCTTTCCGTGTGAGTTTTCGAAATATACTAGTTATTTGTATACATGTTTTTAACGTAATAACGAAAAGTTTGGTAACCAATATCAATTGTGCTTATTGAAGTACATTTTAAATATTCTTCAATTGAAATTCATGTGCCCAGAAATAAAACACGAGTAAGTTTGAGTATTATTAGTATTACTGTTGTTATTATTTTCGAGCAGAAACAGCGGAATACAGCCGTGTTTGTCGTATGCAGGATGCATGTTGGACAACATATTAAATTGATAACGCTCATTTCTAAAGTTCATCAGATGATAATGTTAACATCATAATGATACCAAAATCATACTTCATTTATCAAGAACAAAACATGAAGATAATGTAGTGAACTGCCATTAAATGATTGTTGACAATCTTATCCATGAAAGATTAAACGATGAAATTGAGGTAAATTTAAACTTCACAATATTTATTTGTCTGTAAATATATTAACACATGTTTAACTCGTGCGCTTGTGATAAGCATACATAAAGGGACAGAGGACAGGTTTATAAATAGGTAACCAATTAAGAACACAATTAAAAGAGCGTGTACAGTTTGCGTTTACCAATATGCTTGCATGTTTCTGTACCTGCATTTCATACTTTGGTCTATAAAATGAAGGAAAAAAACATTAAAGCTGACATACGAAGATAACAGGCGTTGATAAATCTAGATGAGTGTGACACAAATACTTACATTGCCAAGCTAACATTTGCTTTATCAAAGGACAGTAGTCACATTTGCCTGTGTTATACATTATATTGTGTCGCTGCTCGATGAAGCATAAATAAATTGTATTGAATAAAACGTGTGTGCTATCGTAGTTTTTTGTCGTTACACAATTGTACATATTTCTATATCAGAATCGACCCAAATAATCATTTGCAGCTTCGATTTGAATTGAAATAATCTATTTTATGTCTCTCTGACTAGTAGAACAACGTGGCTCTATTGCACGACAAATGTGCATCAAATATGGTCGTATTCCATTAAAACAGAAGTTGAAATAAATACAATACATACTAGTAGTTATCTAATTAATGCGATACCATATCAACGGAACGCTTTCAGATACAATATACAGGAACACATCTTCATACATGCACAAACGACAGCAAACCCATATCTATGGCTTAATCATAAATTTGATTTATAAGGACGGTGTACATCATCCCCGTGGTAGGCGGAATCGTGGCCGATTCTTTGGCTGGAAAATACAACACCATTCTGGGAGCAGGGCTGATCTATATACTCGGTAAAAGTCTTACATTATTTGTGATCGGAACTCTGTTACCACTTCAGGGACGGTAATGTGCATTCCCGTGGTGGGAGGAATTATCGCTGATTCTTTCGCTGGCAAATACAACACCATTCTTGGGGCTGGACTGATCTATATACTTGGTAATATATGTTTTAGGACTAACAAATCGAGTATTAAAACTAGAAGACTCAATAGCAGATTGTAATTTCTGCAATGCAACTAGCGAAATTTACGTTGCCGAGTTAAAAAATAATTGACAAAAGTCTTGTATTATTTACTTGTCCGTCGACAAAGCCTAACAGTATCATCAGTGTAAATGTATATGCAAATATCGAAGAGATCGATGAAATATGGACTTGTATAGAGTTATATGTACAACTGCAATTCCGTTAAAATATTGTCGAAAATATCCTTTGTGCACCAGCAATTGCAACTGCGTGGATTTGCACACGAAGTTAAATGCATGAAGTCTCACGGAAACCGTCTTTTTTTAAATATTTCGATGTTTTAGTCGATGTCACATAAACAATGAAAACAATTCAAAAACGAACATTTGATTACCTGTCGCGTTCATTTTACAGGCCTGTTTCTACTGCCGGCATCGGCCATAGACTATAGGAAATGGTTTGGAGGAGACGAAGACATGAGCTTAGTAAGAATGCAAAACCGACAATTGTTTTAACGTATAGTGCAGTTATTTCAAACTATTTATAAGATCGCATTATGATATAAGATGTAATTAATGTTAAAATAAATTTAGTCATTTTAGGCTATGCTTGGAACTGTTGTATGGCATTTTGTTTGTAAATAATTATTCAATTTATAGATTCATGTAATTGACGCATTTTGCCAAAACATTTTTTCTCTGACAACTTATTCTTTTCCGTTTCATATAAAAGGGGACAAGGAAAACCTATTTTTTCGTGGGTCTGGTGTTTGTTGCCATAGGGACGGGTGGAATCAAAGCCAATGTGGGTCCATTTGGGGCTGAGCAGATCAAAGATCTAGGCCCCGATGCAGTCCAGTCGTTTTTCAACTGGTTAGATTTTCTACATGTATTTAGTAGAGCATGTGTCTGTTGTATACGCAGTATTTAATTATTTAAGTATAAAATATTTCATTAAATTCATTTAGCTTATTAAAATACTAACAAATCAGAACTCCTAGAACTGTCTGAGTATATCTTTTTCGCAATTAGAACCAACTTAATCAATATGAACCAATAACACCACATTTTGGTGGATGCTAACCTTAAGAATATATTAACACACGTGTCTGTTATGTATGTCTGCATTTGAGAGCCGCTGTTATTGGTCAAACTATATGCATTGTCTCCTGAAGTTTGTTGTTGTTAATTGTGTCATGGTCATGGTGATACGAATGGTTAAATGTTATTTAATAGTTGTAGTACTAATAAATCTAATATCCGTCTTGTTTCAGTAATACATAGACTTAAATATTTAACTCGCATCGAATATGTTAAGAACATTCTCCGCAAGTAAACTAAATAATATCAAGCAAATTCCATTGACTTGCTATTTTAATGAACTATTTGCTATGTTTATATTGCTATGTACTGATTGTAGTCGCCAATACAACTGTCTGTCTGTCTTTAAGTGTGTATCTTATACAGCATTTACATATATAATATATTTAGTTAATTGGTTCTTACATCTGATAATGGTTAGGGCTTGATGGCATGTACTTGTTTAAAGCTTAGGCCAAACATACTTCGGAAGTTTCTAAAAAGCCCGTATAGATTTATGTGCAGTTATTTATTTATCAAAAAGATACTGCCAGCAATCTAACATTAGCAGTACACAGCATTTCTATTTTGCAGGCGTCTCCCCAGAATTTTGTTAAATAACAGTGGCAAAGACCCGCAATATTAAGATGTTGTTTTTTGTTTAAAAACTGTGTATGTGTCCTGTATTATTTTCATCATTTCTTGAAAGCTTTCGCAAATACATAAAGATAAAGCGAAGGGGTTCTCCTGAATTGGCGCTGTGGTAGCTCTGCGCTAAAGACCCTGTTGATTAGTGGCCTGAAGTTGCTCAATCGTACACAAGACACCATATACATGATCTGCAGGTTCTACTGGTTTATCAATGCCGGAGCCGTGGTGGCCTACTCAGGTGTGGCATACGTGCAGCAAGAAGTAGGCTTTGACTACGGCTTCCTGATTCCCCTTCTCAGTATGCTTTTGGCGATCGTGATCTTCATGATTGCCAAACAAAAATATATCCACCAACCAACAGATGGTATAACTTCTTCGGCTTTTAATTTAAATTTGTGTAATCGATGACATTAAGAAAATAATCTTTATTTTTACATAATGTGTACTATTTACTTCTAAACCAATATTAATATACATGTATTAACACATAATATTTTTGATAATAAATTACATTTTGAGATAAATAAAGTTTACAATAAAAGTTTTTTTTATTGAAATGTTAAGTTTCCTGCTTGACCCTATTTCCAATATACTGAGCATGTCAGTAGAGCCTTGCATTTTTATATTATATTTACCATAATTATAACGATACATATATATTTTTCATATAGAGAATTACTGATCATGAAAACGGCCAAGTAATTCTAAGAAAAACGCCCAAAACCCACACGTTTACTCGTATTTGCGACTGGAACAAAATGTGTCTATGTGAACAGGAACTGTCTAAGAACAAAATGAACATGTCATAGAAAGTGGAGATTACCACACAATGGAAACGCTATACTCAGTAATCTCGAAAGGAGTTGCACAATGCAAATATTTTAGAGAATTTCTCTCAATATCAGCCAATGGAATATTGGGATTTATTCATTCGGGTCTTTTGGCGGGAAATTTCTGCAACATTCGATTGGCTATTTTATTATGTCTAAACCTAGCTAGGTTAGACAGCTACGCCAAAATACATTATATGATGCTATGATTCGTTGTAGGTAGCATTGTGGCTCAGTCTTGTGGGGTGTGCTGTCAGAGTATCAACAAGTGCAAGAACCCTTCCTGGCGCAACGCACTGAAAGAGAACGGTGGTTCGTACGACCATCCGATGGTGGAAGGCGTGAAAGCCGTCCTCAAGGTCCTACCAGTCTTCGGAATTGTCATTATCTACTGGGCAGTATACTCACAGGTACCATACCAGCTTGGTTTATTTATCGGTACAAATTAATATATATGTGAACATGGATTGCAAATATTGTATTTGTTAGAATGGTACGTTTAGTTGAAACTTTTGACATTTTATAATGACCGATGGCTAGTTCTAAACGTTTGTTTGAAATAGAAAAAGTGTTTTGCTAGATAAATATTTTCGGAGCAAAAATGAGTGCAATGTTTTCTTTGCCGAAGATGAGTACGTCTTTGTTCCTACAAAGCGAGAGGATGGACATCACCGTGAACGGCGCAAAACTGCCCGCAGCCATTCTGAACATCTTCAATACGCTCATTATTCTGGTGATGATTCCCATCATGGACAGGATCGTGTACCCCACACTGGCCAAGTACGGCAAAAGTCCAACACATCTCCAGAGAATGGGTACGGATCGCATCATATCACTTGCTAGTTTCAAACAAATAAGTGGTTAAATATTAAAGGGCGTTTATTATTGAAAAATTAAATATATACATGTATCAATCAAAAATAATGAGTGTGAACATTACAATAGTTAGCAAGAAATGCCATAATGACGGTGACACGATCGACAGACAATGACATATACCAATGACTTATACTTGGTATTTTTTTATGCTAAAGTGAGCTAAAACTGCTAACAAATATAAAACTATTAATCGATTGAAATTGATCATTTCGAGAACGTACGACTACTTTTATATTAATTTATGATTAATTTTCAGGTATTGGCATATTTTTGGTTGCGTTATCGATGGTGTACGCCGGCATTATAGAAATCATACGAAAGAAAGACATGGAAAACCACGGTTTTATCTCCCAGGAGCTGTCGGGCTCAACATTCAATGCTTCTAAAATCTCCATGTTCGCACAGGTTCCGGAGTTTGCTTTGATTGGAGGCAGTGAGGTGTTCGCCAGTATTTCTGGTGAGTTCCATAAATGCATGACTTGAGACTCAGTCTCAACTTAAATAACTATTACCGGTACACGTTTATCGATAGTTATTTATATTTACAGAAAAACACGCATGTTTGTCAGGAGACATTAACTTCAATTAAATGAAAATATATAAATATCGGTTGACAAAAAAAATGTTTTTTCTTCTTTACAAAGTACAAGTATTCGTTTGCCAGGTTACGCCATGTGTTAAAGCAGTAAAGATAATCGTACATAATACGTTATTGTACATTACTGCGAGAGTCAGATATATCGTTTGTTGTTCGCATTATAGTCCAAGGTCAGCTCCGCCGTATGTAATTTTTTACTCATTTATGTATTTCATGTATTCCTACTTATGAACTTTTACAGGTTTGGAATTTGCTTACACCCAAGCCCCCGAGTTTATGCAAGGTCTCATTATGGGATTGTTCTTGATGACCTCAGGGATTGGAAGCTATGTGGCCTCACTGATTGTCACCATTGTGCAGTCATGGCGTACCAGTGGTATGTATTAAACTTGTTTTGTTTCGCGTTTTTTTTTAATTTATGCTAAGGTCACAACAAGATTGTGTCGAGCTTTACCTAGATCGCAACGCTCCTCGCCAACGGCAACATATATAATCTTAATGCCTTAAAAAGAAATGTAGTCCTTGCGCATCAGTAACCCATCGCGATAACATCCTGCGATCAACCTGTGAGCGCAGTGCATTTTTGTTGTTTCGAAATAACGTTTTGCAAGCATACACGACGCACTTCGTTTAAGTGGTACGAATATCTTTCATGGCGCAATCTAAACGGACTATCTTGCAATAAACACAGCGGTACCTCAAGTACGCCGCAAGGAACGTGGGTCTGTTGCATTATGATCAAAGTGCGACTTGTGTTTCATAAAAATAATTACCTTGGCTATTGCAATACTGTTAACAAGACGATTTTTTGAGATTTTGGTGACAATATTTAAACGTTATAATAGTAAATTAATATCGAGGTATAATTGAAGCTAAAAGCAGTAAATGAGACCTTTTCAAGCAGTAAATCTATAAATAAAATGGTGCTAAGTGTGGGTTTGTTAATGTATCTCTGCTGTCCAGTTGAGTTCATGCAAACAACTTACGCTCATCGTCCGATAACTGCGCGTTATACGCGCTTCGACATTTAAAGTGCCCGGTATTTCACAGTCTCGTAATTGCCATATACCGGTAGTCGTTGAATTATTTATGGACGATCTGCAGATAAAGGTGCCGTTTGGTTAATCAAAAACGCGGTGCAGATGCGCGTCGAGCCGATGGTCTCGGTTAACGCACGATGCCCTGAGTATTATAGAAAGTTATTAAGCACTGTCACAACCAACTGTGTGATACGCAGACAAGATTTACGTTGAGATCGGAAGAAAAACGCACGCATTTGATGAACCTTTATAGTTCGCGAGAGCACCATGAAGCCGAGGAGCGGTCACTGCACAATTTACACACGTTAGTTGATTTTCAAAACGATTTAAGTGGATCTTTAAATTTTTTTTTTGCCGTGCCTTTACCCAATCTGCGCGCAGAGATTTGACTGGAACCTGGATCAAACTGGAAAAATGTATTATGCTGAGCCTGAGAGCACGGAACGAAAACTCTACCTGGAGATATGCGTCTAACGTGCCCCAGCCGCGCGTCAGTCATGCAGTTAATCGTGCAATCATTCGGCTGTCGAACGTTCGACTCGCGATTTAAACAGTGAATTCACGAGTTCGTCGTCTATGCTATTGCGTTAAAGCCAACAATAATAACGTCCATACTTTGAGAAAAACACGCATGATGTTCAATAACGACACATAGTGGGAAAACTATTAAGAGCAAAACATGCGTGCACATGCGGCCCAGCTGTACCCCTACTGAACAATTATCTAAAAGAAATACCTACTCTGAGTTGTCAATGGAAAGAACAACACGAAATGTGCGAACGTAGCCCGTACGGGTATGCACGTATCAAGAAATACGCACGATAACCGTACGTTCGACGAAAAAATATTGACGATAGTTCAACATTATCTCGATGCAACCCTGTTATGACCAAAGCTTAATTCAGCGTGTGTGTTCGTATTGCTTCCTATATAAAGACATCTTTTGGTCTGGTCTCATTAGTAGTTTGTTGTGACTTTAGCTAATGGGTCCAGGTATATTATATTCGCTTTAACACCATTATTATTAGTGCGTATAAATTGGGTATCGATCAGTATTTTATCTACCCATATCTGTAATTTGTGATTGCTTAAAGGGATCTTTTCACGGTTTGGTAAATTGACAAAAATTGAAAAAAGTTGTTTCAGATTCGCAAATTTTCGTTTTAGTTATATATGTGATGAAACAGTATTACTGAAAATTTACTAAAGTCCAATATGGCCATTATATGTATCTTTTGACGATTTGAAAACCTAAAAATTATAAAGCGTTGCAACGCGAAACGATTGAATAATTTGGAGAGTTATGTTGTCGTTTAAATTTACGAAACTACGAAGATTGCTTATATAATGTATAAAATACTTAAACTGTGTACTACCGGCGGAATAGCCGATAGGGCTAATGCGTTTTTACTTCCGACTTACTCCAGGACTCCGGGGGTCACTGGTTCGAGCCCTGGTACCGGCTACTTTTTAAAATTTTATTCTTGATTTTTTACTGGAGCTTTTAAGATCCAATTTTTACATTTATCAATATAAAGCATTTAATGACAAACTTCAAAATAGGCCAAAATATGTGAAAAGGCCCCTTTAACTGGCTGCGCATATGAATATTTCACAATCAAATACAAACATTTAAGCGTATTACTTTATATTACATGTTTTCAGAATCCTCGGACTGGTTTCCGGAAGAAGCAAACGATGGCCACATGGAGTACATGCTGTTCTTGCTAGCCGTTCTCTCCTTACTTAGCCTGGTGGCCTTCATCTTTGTGGCGAAATGGTACAAATACAAGCAGCCACACTTCGAGGGGGAGACGGTGGTGCTGCCCCCGCCTTACGAAAACCAGTCTTACGAGTCCTATGACACTAAAGTGTCTGCTGCATTGGGCAAGAAACAATGGCCGCCAGAATTTGATGAAACATCGCGACTGTAACATAATGCATGTGTGGAAGATAAAACAATGTGGAAATATGGTTGCGCACAGATATTCCATTTTCATCATTTACATAGATTCAAGTTCAAGTTCGAAGTAGGGGCCTCACGTTTGAAGAAAGGTCATTTACTGGCTAATTGAAGTATGCAAACTATACTAGTATTGTAGTTAATGTATTGGGTACATTAACTTATAATGATTTCAAATATATACCATTGCAAATGCGTTATTTTGATATTGATAATAATAGATATCATTGAGACATACATCTATTATTTTACTATATATGAATAACATGACGATATTTTGTGAAACTTAAATTTCACGATTAAGTGATAACTGATTAGTGAATTGTATGATATATTATATAGCATGCTGTTTCTTTACTTTATTTTGTATTTAGATTACATTTGTGCTCATCATTTCAGCGTGATAAAATACACTTTTGCAGACAATGTAGTTGTGCTAGAAATGTGCATAATATTGTTTAATATGTCAATGCGATACGATAATCAGTTGTATGACTGTATTGTTCTTGTTTTATAATGCCGTAGTTATAACGTTTTTGTTGTAATGTTCCTGGACTGTTCTTTTTTATTTGATGATTTTCAGCAGTTTATTATGTTTAACAGAAAAGTTAACAAATTATGTTGATTCTTGTAATATTTTTGATGCATATCTGTATTGGATGTATTTGCTTAATAAATATATGCAGTCATAATGATTTTCCATTAATTTTCTTCATGGTTTTAACTCGATTTAATAGTTGCTTTTGAATACCCGTACTCAAGAAAATCAGCAGCAACTAGCAGACCTTATGACTTCACATCTCATACATATACTTGTATTAGTTAGTTTAACCCAAGATCTATAAAAACACATCAATATTTCTTAATAGATCATTGGTTTAACAAAACACAGTTTGTCCAAAGGTCAGAGACTGTGGCCTTACGACCGAGACTACAGCCTCCAGAATGTAAAGAACGATTTGGAATGTAGGCATACATATGTACATGGATAACCAATCCTATTGTTTATCGAAAGTGAACATGTACAGTAGTATATGAGAACGTTCTTCAAGGATGAATACAATCTTATTAAAAATTTCATGTTGATGTAGAACAGATAATGTCTAACCTTATTCCGGTAACGTGTTGTTTACAATAAACAAAAACATACAACTATGCAGAGGCGTCAGAGCTGGGGCGGCAGAGGCGGCGGCAGCCCCAATATTTCCGGCAAAAATGAAATTTCGGCAAATACCTTTTTTCATTTGTTTTTCATTTCAATACCCGTATATTTGAAAATATCTTTACCACGAAGCAAGGTAATCATGCATTCGCGGTTATGACACGCGTATTGTTTATTGCCATCACCCGCCCGCGGTAATGTACGTGTCAATTATGTTGTTAATTGATCGGTCTCTTTTATAACGATAATTCCTTAATTCTTGAGTAATTAAACCTGGGAATCTTAATTGTCGGTATGATCTATGCTTCTTGTTATTAATATAAAGGAAAGTATGACGTGAAACAAATGTACCGATATCCAACAGTCCTTAATTATCACAAAATTAAAGATAACTCAAGATACCTGAATTAATTGTAATAACTCAAAGTAAATCGATAATTCTAAAAAAAAAAATGTTTTTTACCACTTTTTTGTGTCATTTCAATATGTCTACTCCAAACCAACCAACGAATTTTAAATTTCCAAATCAAAATTTCGGGAAAAAATCCCGAAGAACGTTCTTTCAACCCACATGATCCCTATTGTTGTGTCGCCTGCTACAAAGTACAAACTACGGTCGACATATAGAGATAACTTCTCCATCATTTGTCTGTCTGTCAAAACTTTTGTCATTCAAACTATGCCTGCAATAGACGTGTATAAGGTCAGGTATCCGGTATAAAAACGCACCAGAATGCGCCATTTGATGCTAAAATTTGAAAAAAAATAATCCCGGGGGAAGCCCGGACCCCCACCATACCCAATGTCAATTTGCTTCCGACGCCCTGCTATGAATGTAAAATTTAGCTTTCATTGATGTGATAATACAGTTTAAACTGCTGAACGTAGACGTCATCAGCCAAGCTCCGCCTGTCATAGGTTGTTTCTCCCCATTATGCTCGGTACAACCTCAAGGTGGCGGGGCAGGTAGTGATGGCGTCTTTCCTTGACGAAGCTGATGAATTGGGGTCCTAATTTCTTCCGGGGTCTATCCTTCTTCCGCTCTCTTTCTATGGCGTCGGCCAACATTCTTAGTACTTGGTCATGGCGCCACCTGTAGCGCCCTTGTGCAAGGGCTGTTGGACACGATGACAGAATGTGCCGCAACGTTCCTATACTCCCACACAAAGAACAAGTGGGGTCTTCTGTCAGCTTCCATCGCTGAAGATTTGCGGGGGTTGGAAGCATGTCGTATACAGCCCGCAGGAGGAAACTTAGCTGAAGTGGTTCATATGTCCACAGTTCTTGCCACGTGAGCTTCCTCTCTGGTGTACTCCACTTCGTCCAATCCCCTTGCGGTCCAAGCTGGACCGACCTGGCTGACCTAGCTTGCTCTTCTGCGTTTCTGATTTCTCTCTGCACCAGGTCTCTCCTTTCTCTTTTCCCTGCTTTTTCCCACCTTTGAGTCTGTCTGGTGCCAAGTCCTTCTCTTCCCACGTTGATAGATCCCACAACATCCTTGTGCTTTAGACTGCTCTCTGCAGAGTCTACAGCCTTGCTCACTGACCACTTTCTCCCTGTCCTAACCTGAATTCCTGCATTGCTGACTTTACCATCTTCAGAGTCTCTGAGGGTTAGCATAAGACGTGCTTTTGCTTCTTTAAACTACTCTACTAGAGAGCTGATTGGCATCTGGAGCTTTGTTGATCGGTCATACAGTCCAATGTTGGTGAAGGATGGCGGTAGGCCTAACCACTTTCTCAGGTGCTTGCTGATCTTCTGCTCTAGCTTCTCGACGGTGCAGATAGGGACATCATTGACCATGAGTGGCCACATCACTCTTAGCAGGAGACCGTGTTGAAAGACCCATGCTTTGAACTTCCCTGGGAGTTCCGACTTGTCTTTTCTCTGCAAACCCTCAGCTACCTGCTGTTTGAGAATGTCCTGGCAATGCGTGTCTCTCAGTGAGGAATCAAACCATTCCCCTAGGCATTTAATCGGTTTGTCCTCTAGGGAGGGAATCTCTTCTCCCTGGATACACAGTTTGAACTGGCTTGTCACCTTTCCCTTCCTAACCACTAAGCTTCTCGACTTCCCCGGCTTGAACCTCATTCTTGCCCACGTTGCTGTTTTATCAAGGGCCGCCAGAATCCATCTAGCCTGTATGTGGGTTTCAGTGGTGACAGTCATGTCATCCATAAATCCCCTGTTGGATGGTAGACGAATTCCTGTGTTTGTTTTGGGCCCTCTTGACTCTCTCTCCGCTGCCTTGATGATCATATTCATGCCCATCACGAACAGTATCACCGAGATAGTACATCCCGTAACAATCCCCTTCTCCAGTTGTAACCAATTTGTAGTGAACGTGTTGCTAGAGAATCTCAAGTTGATACCGTTGAAGTAGTTCATAATGAGATTTCTTGCACTGTCTGGAATGTGGTAGTGTCGAAGAGCTGTCTCAATAAGCTTGTGTGGAATTGAGCCGTATGCGTTGGCAAGGTCTAGCCATACCACTGTGAGGTTTTTGTGGTCGATTCTAGCTTCATGAAGTAGCTGAGTGAGTGCGCTGGTGTGCTCAACACACCCTGAGAATCCTGGGATCCCACCTTTCTGCACAGAGATATCCACATACTCATTCTCCAACATGTATGTCGTCAATCGCTTAGCTAGGATTGAAAAGAAAATCTTCCCTTCCACACTCAACAACGAGATGGTGCGAAACTGGTTGATGGTCTTGGAGTTCTTCTCCTTCAGTGCCAGACATTCTTCTGCACTTTGCCAACATGACGGAACAGTAGCTTTTCGCCAAACAGTTCGCAGGAGTGACCACAGTCTTCGGAGAAGTTTAGGACATTTCTTGTAAACCTTGTATGGTATGCCACTTGGGCCTGGTGCAGAGCAAGAGCGAGCTTTCTTGACCACTTTGTTGATCTCCTTCCAAGTGGGTTCTTTCATGTTCAATGGACAGTCTGGGTCATTGACCGGTAGGATTCTACTGAACTCTCCAAGGGGTTCCTCTCTTAGTGGGTCGGAGTGGACCTCCCTCAAAAAGGTTTCTACATCCTCTTGACTGCTTTCAAGTTTCACAGACTTCTCTCCACTTAGCAAGTTCTTTGTGAACCTGTAGGGGTCACTAACGAAGGCTTTTCTCTTCTTTGCTCTATCCCTCCTTTTCCGCCTGAGCCTCTCTGCGTTTGTTAGTGTCCTCAGCCTTGATCTAACCTCTTCTCTTAGTTTAACTATTCCCTTCTTCTCAACCTTGCTTGACTGTTTGTAGCGTTTCCTTAGGGATCGCAGTTCTGCTCGGAGCTTTTTTATTTCACAGAGTCTTCTGTTTGGAACCTGCGGCGGTCTCGAGGGGTTTGCTTTCTGCTCCAGTCCAAATCTCTCCTTCCCTAAGGCGTAGGTGATCCAAGGTTATGCTTTAAGCTTCCTATCGACTGATCCTGTCAATGCTGTCTGAAGAACTTGGTCCAAATCCTCATCAAACGATGACCATCCACTGTTGTTCATAGCTGGCCAGGCGATCTTGGATCTTCTTTCTTCAGAAGTCGGTTGCGTTCTCTCCTTGGTAGGGACGGTCTTGTCCTTATTCCTTCCTGCAGCGGGTGGTGTGCACCAAGAATCTGGGAAGGCAAGTTCTTCTTGGCTTGGATGCAATGGTGATTCTTCTGCACTTCCATCTCCCTGCTCTGTAGGGGTCATACTTGGTATGGTCCCCTGCTCTCCAAAAAGCTCATCAAGTGATTGAGTCACCTCAGCTTCAGAATTGTCACCAGTTACAGCAAAAACCGGAGCTGAGAGACCACCAGTACTGTGGTTGGCAACCAGACTGGCTATCTCCCTCGTTTCACCAGGAACACCTGCACGATGCTTGGGCTTTCCCTCCAACCGACAACTGCTCTTCCCTTGATGGATCTTCATCCCTTGATAGTTTTTACAAACTTTCCCACACTGACATACGACCGTTTGATCACTAGTCAAAGACCTTAATTCTCGCCGTGTCGTTTCCGCTGAATCCGTCCTATTGGGCCCTTCATCCTCCCCCCCTCTCGGAAGGCCCTGGGGGTATTGTTTCTGTCTGTCAGTTGTAGCAATTCTGATGGCTGTCTCTTCACAGAGACAGTACAGCAAGCTGCCAACCCGCTGCACACCGGACACTAGTCTATTCCTAGATGTCAGCTGTCTATCCAGCGTCACCGGTCTTTCTCGGTTGTCATTCAGCCTATTCCTGAAAGTCACTGGTAACCCAGAAGTGAATGATGTGATAATACATTTAATATTAACTAGTCTACTTTCATTATAGAAAAACGTTTGGCTAACCTTGTTACTATGAAAAAAGGAAAGGACCTTTAAATATGTTAATGTTTTTTCATTCTCAGTATGACACCATTTATAAAAACTACATTATCATTTACTAGGTTAAATATCAATTTATTAATCAAACAACACAACAATAATTGTATCACATATAAGATTGATCACAGTCAGAGGCAAAAAAATGACTCGGAAACAATAGCTGTCACATGCTTAAACAGAACAGCAAATACATGCATGCTTTCTTAATCAACTTGTCTAAAACATGAACAATAAAACACAGATGCAGATGTACCCGTTATGAAGGAGTAGGGTTGAACAATAATGAAATACTTTACATACATGTACTTTTCTATTGCATTACGATTTTCAGACCTGGCGCCACTGAGCCAATAGGCACCACAAGCTTTATTATTTCTGACCAGGTAGCAGTGATAGACATACGACATGAACGTGATGTAGCATCATTTCTGACTTGTAAATTTGGTGATGACTTTCTGAGCATTCACAGTGTTATTAAGCAGCGTCCTGGAGGCGCCATTTCTGAGGTTCTTCACTCGATGTGTGACCTGGTGTACACCTTCATCATCCAAGTTAGACCGAACTGTTACTATGTTTGCAAATGCCCCTTCATTTGCCTGAAGAATAGTAAGCGCACCACTACATTAAAGCATGAACATTGACTGCATTAATCATATATAAAAACTGAATCAAATCTTTTAGCTAGGGATGATTTTTTGTTATTTGGTTGCATTATTCTTAGTGGTTTGTAAATGTTTCAAAGCTTAACATACATATATGCACTCACACATACATAACACCACGCCACTGTATTTGTTGTCTGATAATTGGACAGAAATTAAAAAAGAATAAAACCCGTCTGTGCATTGTTTAGGAATATACCTACAATGAACTTAGAATTAAAATATAACTGATGTATAAGCTATTCAGTGCTTACTTTTGGATCTGGGTGAGGGTTGGATCGTGAGGATGTTGGAATTCTTGTCTTGTTGGTCCTTTTCTTGTTTGGATTGACTCGTGGAGGCGATGATTCTGAAATAAAATTGTCTAAGATGATTTACAAGTATTTGCAGTTTCCAAAAACGATTTAGGTGTTCTGTCAACAAAATAAAATTCAAAAAGGCAATGTGTAATAAAAACACGCAGACAATAAAATAAAACATTAACCCTGATACATGTCATCACTTGATGATTTAGTTCTCTTTAAAATACTAGTCATTGGCAGCCTGGCAGAAGGAATGAATGGTTGGGTATCATTTTGGTTTTCAGTGGTCACTCTGGTGATCTTTGGAGATTTACGATTGGAGTAGAGTTCATCGTCAAAGTAGAATGTTTCCACTGGTGACCTGCTCCTAACCTGTAAGCAGAATCTTGTCTTAATAAAATCTCTTATTGTTTAAAATGTCTCTGTTAAGAAAATAATGAGAAAACACTGTTGAGTCTATTTATTCAAAATTAAAGCATAATTCACAGCTCCAAACCAGTGAGGTTGCCTTGAAGTAGTGGATATGGAGACTGCCTATCGACCAGGAGGCCACGGGTTTATCTCGCACAGTGGCAGCGTTCTTAAGATCCATCCAAGACAACAGTTACTGGTTCTACCCAGGAAACTGACTCCAAAGCACTTCAATAAACATAGGCTTAAGATTCAATTGAACTAAAATAAATAGGTTTAAACTAGATATTAAAATTTTATTTAATATATATTCAAAGAAAAAGTTATGGGTATTATTTATATATATGAATTAAAATCTTATTTAACTATGTCTCTCTCTCTGGATACATATTATTCTATTATTTTTTTAGTGGATAAAAAAATATTGGTGAAAGGAAAATCGAGTTTAGTGAAAGATTATATACTTGTCATTTCAATGCCAATCATCATAAATAAATGAAACAATCACGCTTTGTTTCAACGTTACATCAATCAACCAGTGTTAGTTATTTTTTCTGACATTTGTAAATGTGTTTAGAATGTTTGCAAACATGTGTTTCCCATTATTCCATGAAATATATAAGTAAAATGATAATTTAACATTCATTCCTGGATGCCTCTTGAAATGTTTCTTTCTGTAAACAAAAACCTGAAATAAAATTTTATTACATGTATACACAAATCCACATTTATCTGCTATATATTGTGCACATAGAGACATACATGGTCCCCAGAATTGTGCTTGTCACTGGAAGAAAGACTTGTTTCTGATGTGTCTGGAGTGACCAGCTCATTGCAAAGCTCATCTGTCTCCTCCTGGCAGGCCTGGTACCTGAATACCCTCGGGAAATTTGGTGGAGATGTAGTATTCTCAGAATCATCAAACAACTCTGGGGATTGCACTGCAATAACAGCACTATGAAAGTCATAGAAAAGAACATGAACTAGTATCAGTACTTTATAATTAGATCGCATTTGACACGTAATTTTCACATACATTACCAGTTCAATAAGAAATGAAGTTCTTAAAATTGTATGTTGAGTAAACTATTTCTCTAAACAAGCATTTTCATATTCATGTTATACCTTTTCAATTGAAAGAATGTTATAACCTGTATTCAATCTTGCTGTAGTGGCAGGTACAACCTCTCTAGTGAGATTTCTCTTGATTTTTGTGATTTCATGGTCGACCCATTTGGACACAATGTCTGACTCAGTGCTGCTGTCTATAGCGTTCTCACTCCCAACCCTGTCTGGCACACTGCTACATGTGAACGTGCTGCCACTGTCCTCATCAGTGTCGTATGTCAGCTTGTAGGCATTCTTTACACCTAGAAAGACTAAGGATTGTTTATTAATGAAGATATTTTGGATACATTTCATATTCTACTCTTAGACATTTTCTGCTACATATGGTGGGTTTCTATTTGTTCAAAATGCAAATAACATTCAACATGTTAACTTGCAGCATTTCTAATTTGACTATCATAGGCTTTACTCATTAAGAAAAATGCGCGAGTGAGAATATATACCATTATAGCTGTAATAAAAATTAGTTTTTTTGCCTCACAAATATTTTAAAGTCAATATATTATGGATATGTACAAAGTACCTGAGGGTTTGGTAGCAGAGTGGCAGTTGAAGTCTGCAGAGTGGGAGGGGTGTTCCTGGGAATGTTCCTTGTTCACAGTCCCATCCACCACAGCCTGGTAGAACGCATGCTGCAAGATACACAGAGCACTCACTAGTAGGACATTTATATACATAATACTGATATTGATCACTGGTAAAACGCATGCTGCAAGATACACAGAGCACTCACTAGTAGGACATTTATATACATAATACTGATATTGATCACTGGTAAAACGCATGCTGCAAGATACACAGAGCACTCACTAGTAGGACATTTATATACATAATACTGATATTGATCACTGGTAAAACGCATGCTGCAAGATACACAGAGCACTCACTAGTAGGACATTTATATACATAATACTGATATTGATCACTGGTAAACACATGCTGCAAGATACACAGAGCACTCACTAGTAGGACATTTATATACATAATACTGATATTGATCACTGGTAAAACGCATGCTGCAAGATACACAGAGCACTCACTAGTAGGACATTTATATACATAATACTGATATTGATCACTGGTAAAACGCATGCTGCAAGATACACAGAGCACTCACTAGTAGGACACTTATATACATAATACTGATATTGATCACTGGTAAAACGCATGCTGCAAGATACACAGAGCACTCACTAGTAGGACACTTATATACATAATACTGATATTGATCACTGGTAGAACGCATGCTGCAAGATACACAGAGCACTCACTAGTAGGACACTTATATACATAATACTGATATTGATCACTGGTAGAATGCATGCTGCAAGATACTCATAGCACTCACTAGTAGGACACTTATATACATAATACTGATATTGATCACTGGTAAAACATGTACATGTTTGTTTGTTTCATGGACACTTTTAAAAGTATTTTATCTTGTCACTGCAGTAATTTTACACTTTTTCTGTGCCAGCTAGTTTTCCAGGATTAAGTGCAGACATTTTTGCCTGTAACTGACAACTTCCGGACTTGTAAAAAAATGTGTTATTATCTATCTCGTAATAAAATGTAATGTTATAAATAAAAAGTTATATAAATAATCCTAGTTGTAATAAAATTATACATACAAAAATATTTATTTACATTCTTATCATAACACAATATGCCTAGAATGATTTATTATTTTCATAAAACAATAATTCTGTGATTAATAAAATTCTATTTGTACAGCCTACAAAACATAATACCATTTAAGAATGAATTTACATGTTGTATCTGTTCTTGAAAGGCCTTGGCAAGGTTTCTAACACTTCCTCTACCACCGAACCAGCTTGGATCTGTCTCAACCCTATACGTACATAAGGGACAAACAATGCAAAATACATTTCATAATATTGCTGCATCAAAACTAGAAATGGGACAACACAAATGCCAGAAATTAAATTTCGCTCTACACAGACACGAGTGATGTGTGGTTCACAAAATATAAATAGTAACCACAGCAACATCAACTATCATTCATACCATATTAGGACTATGTCCTAACTTCCATAATGACCTTGACCTTGAAACAAATGACATGTTTTTTCAAGCAACAGATTGTCCATAATTATATTATGCTTGCTTGTGCCAATTTAATAGAAATCCCATATTAGACAACATATATACTGGCAGTGTAAGGAATATGCACAAACAATTACTTTTTACTGTGACCTCGACTTGCAAGGGAGCAGCATGGTTGTTGCATGTGACATGTTGTCTCGATACAATGATCATTTGTTTTATCATGCACGACAAAGTTATGGGTTGGACAAAAACATGTATTTTCCCTATATACAAATTAGGATTATGTGAAAACTTCTACTGTGACCTTGACCTTAAGGAGAGTGCCATGGTTGTTGCTTGCAACACACCGTCTTAATATCATGATCAATTTTAATCATTTACTTTAAAATCCCAATATGGACAACAAGGTTATGGGCCAGACATAAACATGTACTTAATTTAGTTCTTTATACATAATAAGGAATATCCAACAATATAAAGTCTCCCCTGTGACCTTGACCTTAAAGGGAGTGACATTTTTGTTGTGTGTAACACATCGTTATGATATGATGATCATTTGCGCTAATGTATTTTGAAATCCCATCATGAACAATAAAGTTATGAGCCATAAACAAACATGTATTTTCGCTAAATACACATGTACATATAAGGAACATGCAATAACACAAGGTGTCCATTGTGACCTTGACCTTGAATCAAGCAACATGTTGGATGCAAGCAACATATTGTCTTGATTATAAGCCAAATTATTCACATAATGCATTACAAAGTTATATGCGGGACATGAACATGTACTTTCATTATGTAAGGAATATGAAAAAAACAGTGTCCAATGTCACTTGTTCTCAGCGAGCATGAGTATTTTCGCACTTGACATGCGGTCTCAATATGATGATCATATTTACCAATTCATTTAGGAATCTCATGATGGACAATAAAGTTATGAGAATGACATGAACTCGTACAAAAACTTGCACAGGCACATGGACAGGGGTAACATTAAAGGAATATGCCTTTCCGCAATTATCATGGCTGGGGCATAATAAACCAATATGGTTTCAAAACTGTTTTAACAAAATGTGAGTCACTATGACGATTACTTTGTATACCTATGTACAGAGAAGTATACCCAGAGTTTGCATTTACCATAGCAGCATGATAAATTAATACTCCTCATCTGCAATTAAATCATGCAGCTAAGTTCAAAACTTATGTTTATCACTTATGTTTATAAACACAAATAAATAAGACAAACACAATTTTATTACACCGGGGACTGCTTTTTCCTGGATGGCATGGTGGCATAGTGAGAGTTTTCTCTCTGGTGTTCCAGCTGACCCAGAGGCCTGTTTGGGCTGTGGTCATTGTACAGAGCATACAGTGAGCCAGCAATGGTCAGCTTTCCTGAGAAATAAATCACAGTTAATTGATAAAGTATTTTCACTTACAAAATAAAATCTATGGAAAAATAACAATTTTGCAAGTATGGCGTGAATCATTTGTTTGAATTATGTTTTGTGTAAGTTAAACAATGAAAAGTATTTTACTATGAAAAACATATAACCATTAAAACAATACAAACATCACAAACACTGCTTGTAACCCAACACCAATTGGTCACCTATTTTCAAGGGAAAGTAACTCATGCATGTGTGGAAATTAAGTCTCCTTTACACACTCTCTTCATGATGTAACAAGTTTTATGTTTCTATTAAATCCAGTATTTTTAAGCAATTGGCTCCACAAACTTATATTTGTTGCTGACTCAATTACCCACCAACCTATTAACCAAACAACACAGCGACTCCAAAATACCCTCTCTCAAAACTTTGTGGGAGTATATAATTATAGTAAAATTTGGTTTAAGTTCAATACTATGTACCAGAGGTTGAGTATTCCTCAGCAACTATGTCAGTCTGTTGATGGCAAGCCGGCTTTGCCCCAGCACTTCGTGTTCTCTGGTGATTACCCAGTTGTAGGAAGCTGAATTTTCCCATTGATGAAGTAACTTTGCCTAATTCTCTAATAGAAATAAGGTATTCATATAACTTTTTTTCGGCGTAGCTGTCTAAGCCAGCTTTTCATCTTACCTGACCCTTGTAAGTGTCCAATCAAATTCAAATAAAATTTCCTGCGGCTAGATCCAAATGAACACACTTACTTTATTCCATTGGCTGATTTGAGCATAATTCCCCAGAACATCAGCAACATGACCCCGTCTTTGTAACGATGTTAAATGCATGTTCAGCGTGAATCTACTTTATCTCTTATGAAAAGGCTTGAGGAATAGAACAGTTTCACACTTAACTCATGACATCAATACAGTTTGTGTGTGTCCCTTTACATTTAGAAGATTGTCAGCGCCATAGCGTTTGTACTTAAAGGCTTCTCATATTTAGTTATTACTTCCGTATTGCATTCTGTGATCAAGTATATTTTAGATCACATAAATATTGTTGTTCCCTATCCTGATATTCATATTAACCAAAATGCGTTAAATTGTTTTCGAAAAACCGAAAAACACATGTAAAAGTATAAAGCTTTAAACAAACCGTCATTCCAGCAGTGGAATTCATGACCTCACTTAATGCATTGCATTCCATCTCCCAAGGTATAAAGTTCAGTTCGCGGTCAGTAAAAGACTCATTATATAAACTCTATCGCGTTAACCCGATGAACATGACCAGAAATATATTTATTTCAGACATTCGGCGAAATAATTATGGTATGTAAATAAAAGATTGTTTTCAATAATTTCATGATACATACTAGTTTTGATTAATTGAATAAGAATTATTCCACCATAGCGACCAATTTATTAAGCATGAGCGCTATGATTCACGATACTATTAACAATCGAATCAAATAACTATGTCCGCAAAACCACTACAACATGTCTGTTCGAAGAACGGGCGTATTAATATTTCAAATATGTAGTTGATTCGAATGTGGCCATTGACTCATATATTTTCATTTAATTTTCATTCTTCTTGTGCATTTCCGTTCTATATCTATAGATATGTGGTCAATAATATCTAAAATTGCAAAATTAGCGATGAAATCTTGCGGAACTTAATTGATTTGCATGTGCTGCTGCTAATAACTGCGCAGAAAAAGGCATTTGCTGTCTCATTGATATAACTCTTTATCTTTCATCAACCACAACCACAATCAACGCCATAAAAGATATTTCTTGTCTGTAATGATACAAGAATGAACAAGGATGAGCAGTTGTCAAATATTTTCAATTTCAGAAAGTTTTTCTTGTTGTTTGATTGTGACTTTCCCCAACAACAAAAAATCTACTTACCTGCCTTTGGCATACTGTGTATTGTCTGCACTTTCCAGGCTTTTAACGGAATCTGTACAACTGTCAGAAGGGGTCTCTCTTTTCATACTATGCTGTTCCTCTTCCCGCCTCATTAGGTCAATCTTTCTGACACTCTGTTTATAGGGAATTTAATAATAACATTATGATTAACTGAGATTTACTGATCATCATTTTTTTACATAAATTATACAATTCAAATAAATAAATTAATTAATTGAAGAGGTGCATTGACAGTATCTGCCATTAATAAACAATTATTTTAAAACAACGCATATTCCCATGTTTACTTCTTTCGAAGTTATATTTATATTTGTTATATTTGTTAACTTAACTAGTAAATAAGTAACAACTACTCATGAAAAAATACCTGCGGAGTTTGAGACTTTTGTGGAGATATCTTTAGTTGAACACTGTACGTATAGTCTTCATCATCCTGTTGTGAAACTGCATCCCACCTTAATCTTAGAACACAGGCAGAAAACATACAAAACAACAAGCTGACTGATATATTTTATATGACCTCCTTCAAAGGAAGCATATAGAAGTCCAACTGTTAGTCTGTACATCTGTGTGAATATTCCTATCTCAGTGATAGCATTGCAATATATTGATGGATTTTTAAATAACTATGCATACTGTCCACCATAATAAGACAACATGAAGCGTATTACATCTGTCTCTCTACCTGCAAGGTCAAATTCACACTTAGCTGAAAGGTCAAGGTCATGCTTAGAAGTCAATTTGAAAATTTTACGATAAAACAGCTTGAAAATTCCTGCCTCAACCATAACTTAGCCATAATTGATATGTTTTGTAATTGCTTGAGGCAAATCTTAATCATCATAATCCAATCTGTATATGTATAATTGTCTTCTCCCCCAAAAGTCAAGGTCACACATAGAGGTCAAATTTGGACATAAATCAGCATGAAAATTCCTTTCTTAGTGAAAACTTTGCCATATATTGATGTATTAAAAAATAACTATGCAAACATGTTTACCATCATAAAACAACATGTTGCATGTAACCACTGTCTCCCTACCTCAAAAGCCAAGGTCACTTACTGGTCAAAGGTCAGGTTTTTCCATAGAATGGCTTGATTATTTCTTTCTCAGCTAGAACTTTGCCATATATCAGTAGACTTAAAAATAAGGGAGCTCAAATGCAATGCATAATAATACAATGTGTTGCACTTATCTCCTTAGTTCAAAGGTCAAATATGGCCATTAAACAGCTTGTCCAGGTTTGTCATTCATCATGCAATTTTAAGATAACTTACCAAAAATGACTACCATTAGGAGACTAGTGTGCTGTGTAGCACCCATCTCATTCCTACATGGTTTAAAGGTAACACTTGGAGGTCAAAAGACAAATTTGGCACATGTCCAGTTTCAAACATATCATCTTGGCCTTACACATTAGCAGTAATCAAATGTATGTAAGCATATTTACTTCATGTATTATTGATCTTATTGGATTTGTTTCTAACACAAGAAATAAATACAAATAACAAAAACATGAAACAAAAATAATATCCACAGCCATAAAAAAGTATCACAGAACTAAAAAAAACAATCAAACACTATAATGAAAATGTTACCCCTCAGCATTAAAGTGCAACTGTTGCCTGTTATTTCGGTTTTCTTTACTGTAAAGCAGTAGAAGAGTGCAAAAATAAAACGCTTATAAAATGGAACAATTTTCCATTTACATTTAACAATTTTACAAGGATATCAGAAAAATGTAACTGATCAAATAAATGTCAAACATGCAAGTCAATAGATTCCTGAACGTCTCAACATAAAGAAAAAGGGAAACACATGTCTTGAACAGCTAAAATATGATATTAATGGCACAACTTCTGTTTTAAGAAATAAATGTATGCATTGAACATAATGGTAATGTAAAAGTGGTTAACTATATCCTAGAACATCAATAACCGACTTCCCATAACTCCCAATTCAATTCATTAAATAGTATTTGTTCCTCACCAAGGAGATTCTCATGACTGACAATAAAACACTCTGTTGGTAAGAAACATAAATTAAAACTGATAGTTTATACTATAAGCCACAATAACAATTCCTCTAACTTCAACAAAGCTTTTGATATTGTCGCAAAATTTTAATGATGGGCTTCCTTTATTGCAAAGACAACCAAATGACATAAAAAAGGCAGAAAGTATTAGCCCTCACTAAATCATTCAGGAAACATGTTAATACAATAGCCAATATTAAATGATTTTAAATCAAACAAGTGTGCATTTAAAAAAACAAAATACCCACCAAAACAATGTTTGGATAAAAGATTAAATGACAACAGGCATACAAAGTATTTTCAGAACTTCTAATGTCGAGTTTTTTGCAACTCTACCTCAAGGGCCCTGATTCTTGTGGGTTACGCTTTTCTCCACAATACTTGCGCCCAAATCTTCTTAAAGCTTACCATGCTACATAAAAATATGCTCCAAATATACAAAGGAAGATTGATTTCTTTAATGGAATCGTCAACCTTGAATTGGACCCTGTTTTTGCAAGAATCTGTCTTTCATGCTGATCACTTCTGCTTGCTAAGTTCATAAATCCATCAATGTTAGACAAAGATTCACCCTAGCTCTCGATAGAACGATCTTTTACAAATAGTTTTAAGTAATTTGAATTTGATACAAACTATAGGACTGTAGTGCATGCTGTTTGAAAAGAGAAACATACAAAGTTTTTATTTCTATCTTACAGTTAGTATTGCAGTGGCTGTTGTTGCCCCCACTAACTTGCCTTGTTCCAGCTGATTTCTTGTTTCCGTACTTGGTTGATCTGGTTACCAGAGTGTCCTCCCTGGTTACACGACAGTCCTCCCTGGTTACACGAGTGTCCTCCTCTAATTCCTCTGTACTGTCCTTCTTCTTTTCCTTGGCCCTCTTGACATCTTCCTGCACACGTGCTAAACTTCGATCCTGCTCAGTTTCAGTTGTGACTCCACTTTCCTTTGCACATTGATCCCGCACTTTCTGGTAGCTCTTCTTGCTGTTATTGGTATTCTGTGACTGAGGTGCTGTGGCCACCTGATTACGGCTAGTGTCAGCAGGAGGACGGCTCTTCAGGTGTGATTTTATGTAACCGTATGCATCCTGTAAATAGAATCAGTTGTTTAATCTTTCAAGGGAGTATCCTGGAACACGTAACAGAAAATCTCAATATTTTTCTTAACAAAGCTAAAATTAGACATTTGTCAATTAGTCATGAATGCCATGATGTTCCATTTGTTTTCATTAAGTGTCACAAATAAGCTGTTAATCAAAATATTTCACTTTTTATCTCTAAGTGACCTTGACCTTTGAGGTATTAATACAAGGGATACATGTGACATTTACTTTTCTCATGGTGGTCAGTTGTGGCAAGTTATTTTCAAAAAGCATAACAAATGACAAAGTTAAAAGCCCAAACATTAAGTTTTAGGGCCAACTCTGACATTTGAACTCTAAGTGCAACTTTGACTATTTAGGAAATAATACAAGTGATACAGGTGACATGTCATATAATGATGTATTGCATTTATTCAAAGCAATTGTAAAATCCATAAATATATGTAAATGTGTATGGCCAATTTTGACTTTTGACCTGTAAGTATGACCTTTACATTTGAGGTAGGAAGACATATGTTTCACATAACTCATCATATTATGATGTTGGACAATTGTGGCACATTTATCACAATGCATCAGAATATGGCAAGGTTATAATTTAGACTGGAAATTATGAGGAGACAGACAGACAGATAGACAATGCTACTGCTACATGTAACCTTTTTTTCAAAGGGAGACTTAACAGTAGAAGACTGTAAGACTGCAACTGCGTTTACTGATATTTACTTAAATACACTGCAAGTGTGTTAGCAAACTTTTATAATGATATTGTATATTATTTAGTTTTTTTGAGACTTAAGATGTGTCACAGACATTATAAGTTGCCCTCAACATGATACATGATTAAACAAAGACAAAAGTTATGTACCCAAGACAAAGTGTCATTATACAACAGCAGGGATAAAACTTACTTTTTACTGTAGGTTGCTCAACGGGCTACTATCTTTATAATTTGGTAGCCCAGCCAAAGAGTTAGTAGCAAAGACCCAAGTACATGTGATTGCTATCTAATACTTATTTGGAACAAAACAGACTCAGACAAAATTATAAAATTGCTGTCATTACTCAATACAGTTTTCCTTTTAATGAGCCTAAATCTTCTTGCTTCTTAAAAATAAACCGATACACTGCCTGAAAACAGTTTGCAGCTTTTAAAAAAAGTTGCCCAGGCCGACAACCACATTTTGAAACTGACTTGGCGGGCCCAAAATATTTTCTTCCCGGGTGAACGGACAACAAAAATGTCTATCCCCGCCGAAGAGACTTCTCATCATTTGCAAATATTTTTTTTAATAAAACGATATATATTATTCCCATATTAGACCTGAAATGTGAACTTGACCTTAAAACTGTTGAAACAGGTGTTGCAATAAAAAACCTTATCTTAACATAGTTATTACTTTTGTTAAGTTAATTTAACATTTCCTGATAATGAAGTCTGAATAGTCCCAACAGGCTGTTTAATGGCTAAGTGTGACATTGACCATTGAGCTAAGGACATGCTTGGGTCTTACACTCAGCATGCCTTCTTTTTTAAAGCACAATTAATTATGAAATTGACAAGATTTGGGGACATAGAGACATACAAACTTACAGACTCGATGGTGCATTTTTTTCATGGGTGGAAAACATCCTGTATGATATGACTTATGAAGGATAACAAGGCACCTTTGGCATTGTAGTGAGTATATCCCTAACATGAAGAAATGACAGCTTTCTCCCTGTTGGATCATGTTGCAGACCATACTCTAAGATGATTTTGAAGTACTCGGGCATTTTTCCGTTCAGGATCGACAGGCGATTCCCTTTGCAGTAGCTTGCTTTTATGCTGTCTGCACACTGTTCATTCCATGGAACTTCGTCTAAAAACAGGAAAATAAAAATAACAAGTTTGTAAAAATTTGAAATGGCAGTGTTGTTTTTTCCACATTCTTGGTATTATAAATAAACAGAAATCTTAAAGAAGAAATGAATTTCAAATTATGTACTGAACACAACTAACTGTGGAACATTTCCCAAACAATAGCTGCGTAGCTGAACATGTCACAGTAGAAGGATGGAGGCATGTGCATCATCACTTCTGGAGCCATCCAGTTGTAAACAGCATTCTCCTCGTGGTTACTAGCCACTGCATTCTTCTTACCCCACTCACACTTGGATCTGCAAGCATAGTCTATCAATAATAGATCTTTGAAAGCCATAATGTATATGCTATGCCAACATGATTTTATCACGTTCCAAATCATGCATGACATATTTACACAAATTGCTTCACCATAAGCGCGGAATATATGATATGTAACACAAAAGAATGTTCTTTACATTCAAAATTGGAGAAAACAGACATGTGAATGTTCTCTTTTCATACATGGATTTTCATTACCATAAAAATAGTTATGCTTTGCACAAGAAACAATTGGCAATAACTCAATAAATATTAAATAAAGAGTTATAGTTCTAGATCTCTGCACTTCCTCTCAAAGTCTTTACTTTTTACATGTAGTTTCATTTGGATTCATCTCTTTATTCCCTTTCTGGGTTATTATTTAAACAAGAGAAGAACATAAGATAGATTTGCTATGCACAAGAAAAATAAAAAAAATTACTTTGTACATGAAGTTTCATATGGATCTCTTTATTCCCTTTCTGGGTTAGTATTTCAACAAGAGAAGAACATAACATAGATTTGCTATGCACAAGAAAAATAAAAAAAGGACTATAACTAGAAAACACTAAGTATTTACCCTCTATGTTATCTGTAGATACATGACACTTCATCTTAATATCATAAAAAGAAATGCTATCATGGAGTGCACAAGAAAAAACTTACAAATTACAATAGCTCTGTTTATAATGAAGAAACAGTTATGGTACTTTTACTCTGATGTACTTTTAAAAACCCTTTTACCAAATAGCAAATAATATTTGAATCCGTTCAATACTTTTGAGTTATGCTTGCCAAAAGAAAATACTGGTTACAGTTATGTTGTGCTAAAAAATCAGCAAAGAAGAATAACTCCAAAAATACTATAGACAGAGTTATGGTTTTTGTTCCATGCATATCATCTCAAAATCACCTTTCAATAGATGAAGTTTGATTTAAAGGGGTTCGTCCAACAGATTTTGGCATGTATTGAAGCTTGTCATTAAATACTTTATATTGATAAATTTAAACATTTGAACTAAAAATCTCCAGTAAAAAAAAACAAGAATACAATTTTAAAAAAGGAAAAAAAATAACCCTCAACAGGGCTCGAACCACTGACCCCTGGATTCCTGGAGTCCTGGAATAAAAAGCCTCCCGCCTAGACCACTTGACCATTCACGCTCATATTCAAAGCGGATGTATTGTTTAGCTATAAAGGCAATCCTCGTAGTATCCCAAAATATCGAATCGCGTCGATACCACGCTTTATCTGTTGGACAGCCCCTCTAAATCCCTTCAATTATTTTGAATCTACATGTATGCTTGTCGTATGACAAATGTACAAATTGCAATAGGTCTTTAATAGTTCTGAAGAGAAAGTCATAGTTCTTGGAATCTGAATTTATCCAGTTAGAATAATGTCCTAAAATGTCACTATACATAGATAAAGTAATATTTTCACATATTTATCTATTAATATTTTCACAGATGTTTTATATGTAAAATCATTTATAAACATAGCAGATTGGATAATTGTCCCTTTACGTTCTATCTAAATCTTTTAATATAACTGCGATAAAGCATTGAAAAGACTGACATTGTTAATTATCAATTTACTCAATTTTATCATAACGAAAACAATCTAACAATCCTTATAGGTGCATTGTCATTTTTAGATTAAAATCATATACCTTGCATTACAAACAAATAAATAATAAATACACAAAACTGACTATGATGTCAGAAATAGTGTACTGTCAATTACTACATAAAAAACAAATGCAAGGAAACCAGATTTGAAAATGAAGTCTTTAAAAAAAATATTTAAGGGAACAAACTATGACAGTGTTGTGAATTGGTCTAAATGATTGATCTACCTTGACAGTAGGGTACAGTATAGCGCATAAGGAATATGTTGCACTAAATAATTTACATGTGCACATTCCAAACTAACCACTTTAGACATGAGAATCAATACCTCTTCTGCCACTTAGGATAAATATACTAAATCACTTACGCTTCGATCATGTATTCAAAATTTCCAAGCTTATAGGTGTGCATGTTGACTACACTGATAGCGTGGGAAGTAATGGCACAGTGCACAAGTCCACGCAAATGAATGAAGATGATGGCATTACACATCTGTAGAGCTATGTCTTGAATCATTTGGCTAGGCAGTCTTTCCATCTAGAAATAAAAGATCAGGGTATTAGATATACAACATCTACATCAACATCTTTTATTTATAAACATAAGTTTATTTGGGATTTTTGTCGTTTTCAACAGTATTTCAGTCATTTCACGGCACTAAGCCAATTCACACTTTTCTTGGGCTATCTGGTTTACCAGTGCTAAGTGCTCATAATTTTGCCAGTAACTGAGAGCTTCCCTATTTAGATCAATGCAGGGGGAGAACGTCCATAGAAAGGATTTCATGACAAATCACTAAAACAAATTAGGTGGCCAGACAGGAGAAGAAACCTGTGATACTTGCTTATAACGTAGGTACATTTATCTCTCCAAAAGATATTGTCGTTCTTTCTATTTCACATATTTTTAGATGCTGAAGATCAAATCTACGCAATCGATTTGAAACAGATTTACAAGACCCATATGAATCAAAATGCCCTAACCCTTTACCAAACGACACATTTTGGGCATTCCCAATTTGAAAGAGGTTGCAGACGACAATTAAATTGTAATGGAATCTGAAGGAAATTATCAGGTAGGGAAGAAATAATTGTGATAAAAGGAGCAATTTTCTTTTTATCACAATTATTTATAAAGTCGTCGGCTACAAACCTGTAAAATCCTGTTAGTTTTTGGTAAAGGGTAATAATCTCTGGTTCCTTCTTAAGAGCCTTTCACACATTTATAACAAATACAATAGCAGCATCTTTCTTTGTAAAGAATCATCTCAAAATATAACAAAGGCTGTTTGTAAAACATGCATGCCCCCCATATGGGCTGTCAGTTGTAGTGGCAGCCATTGTGTGAATACGTTATTTGGCACTATGACCTTGACCTTTGACCAAGTGACCTAAAAATCAATAGGGGTCATCTGCGAGTCATGATCAATGTACCTATGAAGTTTCATGATCCTAGGCGTATTAGCTTTCTCGAGTTATCATCCGGAAACCATTTTACTGTGTAAAGTCACCATGACCTTGACCTTTGACCTAGTGACCTGAACGTCAATAGGGGTCATCTGCGAGTCATGATCAATGTACCTATTTAGTTTCATGATCCTAGGTGTAAGCCTTCTTAAGTTATCATCCGGAAAACATTTTTCTAAGTTGAGTCACCGTGACCTTGACCTTTGACCTAGTGACCTGAAAATCAATAGGGGTCATCTGCGAGTCATCATCAATGTACCTATGAAGTTTCATGATCCTAGGCATAAGCATTCTTGAGTTATCATCCAGAAACCATTTTACTATTTCGGGTCACCCTGACCTTGATCTTTGACCTAGTGACCTTAAAATCAATAGGGGTCATCTGTGAGTCATGATCAATGTACCTATGAAGTTTCATGATCCTAGGCATAAGCGTTCTTGAGGTAACATCCAGAAACCATTTTACAATTTGGGTCACCGTGACCTTGACCTTTGACCTAGTGACCTGAAAATCAATAGGGGTCATCTGCGAGTCATGATCAATGTACCTATGAAGTTTCATGATCAAGCGTTCTTGAGTTATCATCCGGAAACCATTTTACTATTTCGGGTCACCGTGACCTTGACCTTTGACGTAGTGACCTGAAAATCAATAGGGGGTCATCTGCGAGTCATGAACAAATTTGGTAGAGGACTATTAGATATCACTACATACCAAATTTAGTAGCCCTAGGCTCTATAATTATGAACAAGAAGATTTTTAAAGTTTGCACAAAATAGGCCTTATTTAAGCATATGTTCATTTTTGTGACCCACGGGGCAGGGTCAAATTTGTCCCCAGGGGCATAATTTGAACAAACTAAGTAGAGACCCTTTAGATGTCACTACATACCGAATTTGGTAGAAATAGGCCCAATAGTTATGGACAAGAAGATTTCTAAAGTTTGCACAAAATGGGCCCAATATAAGCCTATGTTCAATTTTTTGACCCTGGGGAACGGTCAAATTTGATCCAAGGGGCTTAATTTGAACAAACTTGGTCGAGGACTATTAGATGTCATTACATACCAAATTTGGTAGCCCTATGTCATACGATTATGGACAAGAAGATTTTTAAAGTTTGCACAAAACAGGCCTTATAAAAGCAAATGTTGAATTTTTTTACCCTCCGGGGCAGGGTCAAATTTGACCCAAGGGGCAAAATTTGAAGAAACTTGGTCGAGGACTATAAGATGTCACTACATACTAAATTTGGTAGCCCTAGGCCCAATTGTTATGTACGGAAAGATTTAAAAAGTTTTCACAAAATAGGCCATATATAAGCAAATTTTCTACTTTTTGACCCCCCCCCCCCCAGGGCAGGGTCAAATTTTACCCCAGGGGCATAATTTGAAGAAACTTGGTAGAGGACTATTAGATGTCACTACATACCAAATGTGGTAGCCCTAGGCCCAATGGCTATGGACAAGAAGATTTTTAAAGTTTTCACAAAATAGGCCTTATATAAGCAAATTTTCAATTTTTTGACCCCCAGGGCAGGGTCAAATTTGACCCCAGGGGCATAATTTGAAGAAACTTGGTAGAAGGACTATAAGATGTCACTACATACCAAATTTGGTAGCCCTAGGCCCAATGGTTATGGTCGAGAAGATTTTTTAAGTTTCACAAAATAGGCCTTGTATAAGCAAATTTTCAATTTTTGACCCCCCGGGGCAGGGTCAAATTTGACCCCAGGAGCATAATTTGAACAAATTTGGAAGAGGTTCACCCCAGGAACATTCCTGAGAAATTTCATCAGAATTGGACCAGTAGTTTAAGAGAAGAAGATGTTTAAAGAAAAAGTTAACGCACGCATGGATGCACGCACGACGGACACTGGACCATGACATAAGCCCCGCTGGCCTCTGGCCAGTGGAGCTAAAAACTATTTTTTTTGCTATTGTTCGTCAAATTCAAGCTGCGGGAACTGATTCGATTTTCCATAGGATAAATTTGACATTTTTGTTTTTCTTTATATATACGTTTCCTCTCGGTTTTACCGTCGAAATCTTCTTTATTAACTGATATGTCGGACAAAAATCCGAACTTGAACAAAGCCATTCTTTAAACAACATTATCTTGTCTGCTACGCAAAAAAAATACATTGACAATACCGATTTTTTTTATAGAAGTTGTAAAAACATGCTGTAAAGTTTTACGACACTGCAGAAAATCATTAGTATTCATGACAATTTGACCAATGGAAACAAGCAATTCCTGCGGGAAGTTCTCTTCCGCGTCTAAAAATAGCGATGAATCATGTGAATTCTCTGCGTTTATATGTATACGCTACTTTTGTTCTGATGTAAATAAAGAGAGTAATTTTACACATTTAGGAAAAAGGTTTTCACAGCAGTTAGTTATAGTTATATGAGTCAGTATAGATTTGTGTATGTACGACCAGTCGGACAAGCTAGCCCGCAGTTTACTAGCCTGACCACCGAACTTACTAGACAATGTCTGTCGGACGTGCCTTAGTGTTAAACCCTGATTCCCTATTTGGATCAATGCAGAAGAAGAACAGCCATAGAAAGGATTTCATGACAAATCACTGAAACAAATTACGTGGCCAGACGGGAGATGAAACCTGTGATCCTCATATTTTTAGTCCAGCGCACTCACAACTGAATAAGCTGGCCTATCACAAAAACAGTATATATGATACACATTGAGGTAGCAATTCAGCAATATGATTACAGATACTAGTATATGATTTTTATGCTCCTCCAATTTTTTGGGGGGGGAGCATATAGTCGCTGCTTCGTCTGTCCGTGCGTGTGTCTGTCTGTCCGTGCACAATTTTTGTCCAGGCTATTTCTCAGCAATTAATGACCGGAATTCAATTAAACTTTATGGGAAGCTTTGCTACCAAGATGAGATGTGCATATTATCAGCTGGTTCTGGTCGGATGATTTTTCACAGAGTTATGGCCCTTTGAAATTTTCCATTAACTGTACATATAGTGCAATTCTTGTCCCCCCAACTACTAGATGTTTCCTTTTATCTGAATATACAGTGCAATATTGTGACAAAAAAAACTTTGGGGAGCATCACCTGTCTCCAACGGTTTCTTGTTTTGAATGGCACAAAGACATATTGCAGCATTCTAGAGTATGAGAGTCAGAGATTTAAGTCTACCTTATGATGTAGATAGTTATAAAGTGACCCTTGCCCCACTCTCTCATAGACAAGGATCATGCCATCCAGGTTAGTTGTTTGGCAAACCCCCATCAGAGTAAGCACATATGGGTGACGCAGCTTGCTGAAATGTGCAGTAAATCATACACTACATGGACAACCCAAACTTACTTATGTCCAGTAAATAAAACTGCGTAGCTTGTTAACAACAACAGTTATGGATACATTTTACAAATAAAATGTGACAACATGTATTGTTTCTCTTTCCAATAATAATAATTTGAAAAGATCAGAAGTAAAATCAAGGAAGGAATTTAAATAAAAAATCAAGTAAGAATGAAAATTGTGCTTTGTTATCTACCCTACCCAATGTGTTCAATTTCATTGATTAAGAGGTCCACCACTCCGCCACTGTATGGATCAATGTCTTTGTGAAGTCTCTTGACTGTCACCTGTGTGTAGTCCCACCACATGCTGAATATACAGTAATCATTGAGTAGAATTCAACATCTAGATCACACAAATAATCAAATAATATTGGATGTTTAAACTAAATGCCAGCTGTCATTGAAAACATTTAATACTTTTACAAAGTGCTGGAACAGGTACCAGTATTTAACATTTGCCTATAAATTGTGACCTTGATAGTGAAGGCCAATCAAGGATTATGCATGAAACATATTAGGTCATGAGGAATTGTCTTTGATATATGTATATGTAAATTATATTTTAAAAATCCTATAAGCATTACAAAGTCATGGAGCAGAAGCGAAAAACTAATTGATCTTTAATTGTAAAGTTGACCTTTGATAGACAAGCACAGCGATTGCTGGAATCACCTAGACAAATCTTGAATTGCAAACCTAAAAGCTTAATTTGGCAACATATGAATATGGGCTAAATGTGTTCTCTAACTTGAGAAAAATACAAACTGGATATCAGGTGGCCCATTCCAGAAGGTCAAACAGCTGTGTTTATGCGTTCAGCTTGGTTGTTCCCCTTTCATTACTATACACTTACATGGGTGGCACAAACTTTTCCTAAACTGAAGGGTTTGCAAGATATCATGTCATGTTTTGTCATAAAAAAGTGTTACCGAGCGTTTATTACAATGAAAGCCAAACCAGCTTTTTACAGCTATCTTTTCACTACACTCGCTTATTTTGGGCTCTTTGGTATAAAAAAACTTGTGGCATTGAAAACTATTATTATGATAAACCAAATGCAGGGAGGATGTTACAATATCTACAAATCAAAAATATGTATTCATAACCTAAATTGCAAATAAAAAGTCAAAATGTATCTGTAACTGTATCAATATTTGTCAGTATATTCTGTATAACCCAGTGCCATTGTGACGCTTCCATGGTTTCTAGGCAACTAGTTTCTGATGTCAACAACGCATTGCACAATCGTGACATCAAAATTGTCCATTGCAAGGGAAGTGGACAACGACAAGAAGCGAGGCCTGGTATAGGGAAGATAACCCTGGGTTATGATTCGGTAAGGGTAAGGGTTAAGGTTAGGGTTAAGGATAAACCTTACCCAAACCCGACCCCTAACCCTTACCCTCTAACCCCCCCCCCCCTTGCGCATTTCAATACCAGACCTTGCTTGTTGTCGTTGTCCACTTCCCGTTTACAAGTAGCTTACAGATATAGCTATAAATGGTTGTTCAGCCAAAATTGTAATGAAATTAGGACTATTGACATCGAATTTATATAACCTGTAAGTTCACAAATACATTAAATGACAGTCAACTTCCTTAAAAATACCAAATGACCTCATTTAAATTATTAGGGTGTGTGGACTTTGTGATTCAATCACAAGGTGAGCTGGCAAATAGGCAAAATAACTGAGGACCCCAACCTTAATCTTGCCAGCTCCATCGCCTGATTGGAGCGGCCTTCGGAGAACCAAGGATCTGCTGTACCACTAAAGGTTATAGCCAAACACTAATACTGTAACAACCTTATAACAACGATAACCTACCACATACATTGCAGAACATCAACAGAAATAACCTAATTAAGAGAGGCATCAACAGAAATAACCTAACTAAGAGAGGCATCAACAGAAATAACCTAACTAAGAGAGGCATCAACAGAAATAACCTAATTGAGATGTATATACATGTAATAATCTTTGCTGGTTAATAAGATAAGATGGCTTGAATAAAACCAGAATGTTGACACCATACTGGGTGACAGAGCTAAAATGCATAACAATTGCAAACAAGTGTTCCGCGGTCGGATACATTTGCCCCTCAAAACAGAGCTTGGAACTAGTGACCCAAATTTCAATACATGTCATCTACTGTCCAAGGCCAATGCACATGTGAAGTATCAAGCCAATCGGTCGATTTGTTGATAAGTTATTGATCGGAAACTATTTTGCACACTTATTGTAACAGTGACCTTGACGTTTGACCTAGTGACCCCAATTTTGATGCGCACGGGAAGTATCAAGCCAATCTGTCGATTCATTGAAGAGTTATTGATCAGAAGCGCTTTTCCCACTTATTGTGCTAGTGACCATGACCTTTAACTTAGTGACCCCAATTTCAATATGGGTCATCTACCGTCCAAGGCCTATGCACATGAGAAGTATCAAGCCAATCTGTGCATCAGTTGACGAGTTATTACTAGGAAACAAGTTCACACTTAGTTTGTAACAGTGACCTTGACCTTTGACCTAGTGACCACAATTTCAATAGGGGTAATCTACTCTCCAACTGCCCATGTGAAGGATCAAGCCAATCAGTGAATCAGTTGACGAGTTATTGATCAGAAGAGATTATAGTCTTAATGTGTATCAGTGACCTTGACCTTTGACCAAGTGACCCCAATTTCAATAGGTGTAATCTACTGTCCAAGGCCAATACACATGTGAAGTATCTAGCCATTCGGGCAATTGATTGATAAGTAAATGATCAGAAACGATTTTCACACTTAGTGTGATAGTGACCTTGACCTTTGACCTAATGACCCCCATTTTAATAGGGGTCATCTACTGTCCAAGGCCAATGCACATGAGTAGTATCAAGCCAATCGGTCAATTGGTTGACGAGTAATTGATCGGAAACGATTTTCACACTTAGTGTGATAGTGACCTTGACCTAGTGACCCCAATTTCAATAGGGGTTATCTACTGTTGAAGGCCAATCCACATGTGAAGTATCAAGCCAATTGGTTAATTGGTTTTACAAGTTATTGAGCGGAAACCAAATGGTCTACCAACATTCAGACTGGTCTACGGACAGACAGCCAGCAAAACAATATACCCTTCTTCGAAGAGGGGCATAATAAAAATATTGAAAGGTATCACACTATTCAATAATATAACTTACCTTTCCATCACTGAAAATGTTCCACCACTGTACAGTTCACCATTGTTATCGTGACGTAAACTGTTTTCATTAATAAATGGTATCGCTGACACAAAGCCAGTCGAATCTGATCTATGTGCATATACCTATGAAAATAAAAAAAAAACATATCCAATAAGGAAAATTTGCATAACCTCATTCATCACTTTGTTAAACTTTCTGACACTTATTTAACAACATATTAATCAGTCTTACACTAAACAATTTCAATAAAGGCAGTTATCTGTATAATTTATTTACTTATATAACATGGAATAGTGTTTACTTCTTCTCAATATTTCTAAACAATTTGTTACTGATTACTAGATGTCATGGCGGATAATAGATTCTACAGAAGATTAATATGTTGTTATAAAGGACAAACAACTAACTTGTCCAAACCCAAGTGAGTGATGACTGTTAGCCATTCTTTGCAGATTGTCATGGATAGATGGCATTCCTATTTTATCTCGAATGATTCGAGTTACAGTGTTTCTTCTTTGATGTGCCCTGCAATTAAGTTTTTTTTAAACAATATCAAAATATCATTGCATTGCAAATAATATCACTCCCACACACTTACATCACTTTAACAAAATTCTACCACAACCCACAACTTGTTTGCTACTGAAAAAGAAGAAAAGTTTGGGTTATAAAAAAAATATTAAAACTTTTTGCGTACCTGCTCAGTGTCTTGGAAGAAGCCTTTCGTAATAAAAGATCATGTCCTGAACCAGACATTGCAAACAACCTTGTTTTGTCAAGAAACTCAAGAATTTTCATTCTTTTCTTAGGATTTGGATTCAGCATAGCCCAATCTTTAACACTCCGGCCCTAGAATGTTTACAACACAGAATAAAAAAGATACCTGACATTTCAATTACATGGTAATATTGTAATACATGTTTTTGTGAAATGAAATTGTTTTAATACTCATTTTGGAATACATATTTTAAGTTATAACATTAATTTCACATTACTTTTGCTTTTCTAAGAATATTTTATAAAAAGAAAAGTGACTGAGATATCTGTTCATAAGCAACCCTTGCACATAGAAAAACTTAAATCGAGTACCTGATAATCATGCAAACGAAGATCTCCACCTGCTTCTAACAATTTTATCAATACTTTCAAGTGACCAGAATAGCATGCTGCATGCAGGGGAGTCAATCCTTGATTGCTTTTTCTAAAAAAGAAAATACAAACTTTATTACCGTGCAAAAAACTACTAATATAATAATTACAGACAATGATAACCGTATGACATGTTTAGGCCACAATTAAAATATTGTTGGTTTGCCCTTTACCGACCCTAAATTTTACAGGTGGGTAGGTAGGTAGGAAAATTATTTTATTTTATTTGAGAAATTATATTTTTAATACACTAATAGTCTATGAATATTTAAAACACTTTTATTAAAGCACTGTTGCAGTGTACAAAGCCCTTTGTAGCTTAACATTATCTTGTTTGCTGTTTCTTGCATATATTAATATCAAATGCATGCTTGTGTGTTATTACATCAAATATTTGTTCATTATATGATTTTAATTGCTCAAATGCATTTGCAATTATTTAACAGCCAGACAGCTTTTATTTGTAACTTAAACCTTTCCCTTAAATTGGGCTTAATTAGCATGCAACAAGCATTGAAGGAGTGTAGAAAGACAGCCCAAAGCCTTTAATGGAAAAATTCAGACGTGGCGAAAGACCATCACATTTTACAGGCCAGACTTGCCTACCAGGAGAAACAATTCACAGGCCTGTTGAAGTTTTTACAGGCCTCAATTTTAAGTGTTTGACCGGTTAGTGCATAGTCTCAGCATTGAAAAGTAAATTCATAAAAGGGCAAACTGAACATTATTATAAAGCATTATTTCTTCTTGAATGCTCTGAGCTTTTATGAGTACATACGTACAGCTCAGAGGGTCAATAGCTGGGAGTTGTATTATTGCAACTAACATAAGCATGAAAACTTGATTTGGGGAAATAAATTAAGGGTGTTAGTTTCAGTTTGTGGATATACTAACGCTTTAAACATATATACTTGAGTGTTGTCGATGTATTTAGCTAAGAGACATTAATAAATTAAATAAGTTTACCTTTACATATCCATTTCACTAACATGCCATTACAGTAAACTGTTCAGTGTGGCAAACATAATAAAGCAGAATATGCACATGAATCTGATTAAACACAGATCCACTTGCATATAAATCAAATCATGTTTGTCTTTTATTTTGCATTTTCGACAAAAAATCCTGTAACTGTTAGATGTATTTTTTTTGCGAGTAGACTGCATTCCAATTTTCAAACACTTCATCACTTGTTCTGTGACATTCAGTTCATTCATTTGCAAAAAAAGAGTTTTATTTGTATCTAAAACCTATGCTCCATCGTAGAATGACACGCTCTTTTCATAAATCGATACTAATTATATGATGTCCGTCGTAAATTCGATAGTTATTTGTTCTCGCTGAGCATCGTTATTTCTTTTAATTGTCCGCCATCTTGGATCACGTTAACAACATGTGTACAACGAACGTAAACTCGTATATGTCCGACTACTTTCGCGAACCAATGGTTAAGTATGATGTCGATCGGCCATTTTCACGGAACACCGCCGATCGCGATGCTGGTTATAGACGCTTGCATTACTGTCTATTCTGGGGTGTATGAAATTCCAACCATCGGAGCGACCTAGATCGGTCAGGGGCGATAACAATAGACAGGGATATAAATACGCGCATGAATAAATATTGCTTTCGGCTCTTTTATCATCGTCGAAAAAAACGAAAATAAAAAAAATACGTTTTCAGTAATCGCAATAAAAATTTTTGGGTCGGGGGGTAAAAAGTGGGTCGGTCGGTAAAGGGCAAACAAACTCAATTTTAATTTAGGCCTTATGCACAGACAAATGGCCAAAAAATGTTCACAGCCAAATAAGTTCTCTACATTATAAATTACCAGTATGACATGAAAGTATGGCCAAAATGTACTGGTTACAAAGAGGAGCACTTTAATTGAGGTAAAAAAATGGTATTCTGAACTGGGAAACTACCGGTAATGGCCATATTTCATCACCAGTTTTGACCTCTTAGTGCAACCTATTGACTATTTAGCTAGAGACAGTCCTATACAAAAAACACATCTCCACATGGTGAAGTTTATGTAAGTTATTTTAGAATTGCAAGACAATTAAAAAAAAGATAAACTAAAAGTTACACAATATGTCCAAATTTTATATCCGAAACCTTTGAGCTAAAGACAACAGTATCCATATGCCATCTACACATTCTTAACCTTTGAGATAAGTTAACATTAGTTAAAACTAGAAAATGTGCACAATTGAATAAGATTCCAATTTTCCCTGTACATAATAATTGCAACATATATAGGTCAAAATGACCTACTCTTTTAAATAAATAACGCTGAAAAATCATTTACTCATTGGATTCTGCTCCTGCAGACAACAAGCATTCAACCACAGCAGTGTGTCCAGCTGAAAGCTGCACAGAACAATGGGGACTGGCCCTCTTCATTTGGGTAATCAACATGTATGCCTGAAAAAATAATAACTATGATTACTTTTTGTGTGTTGCATTGCTGTTGTTTTTTTTATTCAATGCATTTACATGCTATTATGAGATTGTTGACATGCAATTATTAGATTTCTTTGATGCTAATGCAGCTGAAGTTTCACTAAGAATATTATTGACAGTCAATGAGTTTGTCATCTGTGTAATCATATGTTATAATTCAATTTTATTTTGGTATGTTTATCATATTTAATATGTAACAGTTCTATTGTTTTCGTTTTTTTTTTTGTAAACACAATACATAAGCTAATTCCAACTCTTTATAATAAAGATTATAATGAAAGTAAAATAATTGTCTAAATATTTTAAGTATTTTTTGTGAAATTGTTATATTCAATGGTTATCTTAGTTGCAATAATTCAACTCTCATCTTTATAACCCAAAAGGTTACCCAGAGAGGTCACAGCAAACATGATCAAAGGCTCTTGGAATCTAATTATATGGACTATGGTTAACCACGCTTTTTAACATACATTCCATGTTTTTAAAATGTAAAATAAAGTAACCTTTGTCTAGAACTTTTTTTAATGCTTTCTTGTTTCCATGCAAAGCTGCATTATGAAGAGTTGTTCCAAGAGTGTCACTGGAGTCAATGACACCAATGACGATCAGCTGCTCCATGGATGACCTTCAGGCTGAAATATATAAATTACAATCATGGTCACTTTTCATGATTAGTTGATTTACTACATAAATATAGAGATGTACTGCCTTATAACCAATAGTGTGGCGGAAGCTTCATGGAGTGCTTTGATAGATGAAAGGTAACTGCTTCATTGAAGCTAGAAGTAATTATATTTAGAAGTCAGTTCAATGCCAGAAGCTTCGGTGGGGATGAGAAGCCTTATTGAGACTTCATCAAAGTCAAGAACTTCACTGAAACATAGGTTGGCTCTGTTAAGGCCAGGAGCCTCATTGAGGCATATGTTGGGTTCATGAAGGCCATTAGTCCCCATAAGTTGCCTTTTTATATATTTAGGCAACCTGCTTTATTTTTGTTCAGCAATCAATCAGAGGCGAGGTAGTGTAAGAAAAATTGAGTAATTTTTATTTTTTCATGAAGGCCTTTGTGGTTTCAAAAGTCCGGCTAAATTTTTGTTTGGTTGCACTTGGTGGCAGCTTTGGCAAGTCAGCCTCAGGTGAATTTTCAACAGTTTTCTCAAAATTGATTTTAACCCTCAAAGTAGGTGAGCATTTTAATTTGCTGTTCTGCATGTGAGCAATAGAAAATTATTATTGAAGTACATTTGTTTGGTTTAAGTAATAGAAATTAAAAAATGAATAAATAATGGGTTATGGTTATTACACTTAATTATATTTGGAGTTCAACTTCCAAAAAATTACATGGAATGTATATTGCTAATTCTAAGCATACAGTGTACATTTAAATTGGCTGTGGTAGTTGTCAGTTTATTGTTCATGTTTTCATAAAAACTTGTCTTTACACTAATTCTCATTCACAAAAATAATGATTCTGCTTTGGAACCAGCCCCTGAAGAGAAGTATGATGGTGTTGTTGTGAGTCTACACAAGGTCCATCATTCTGACTTTATGAAGTTATATAGAGTACACTACACAAGTCACTAGAACTATTCCAGAAAGTGTTGCACTTCATGTTTCTGTGGATTCTGATCAGTTTCTGTGTAAATTATTGTGTTTTACATATACACATAATGGTATATATAAGTGTGTGTGGTGACATTCAAAAATATGTTGATTTTATCATTTTCTGTAATATGACATTTGCTATGGTAAAACAGTATCAACATTGGTGATACATTTCGCTAATTTACTTTGTTTTTATCCATTTGCAGTGTTCCAAAATGTTTTAAGAAGGTTTCAGACCTTTGTCAAAGTGAGTGTTCAACCGCCAGGTACATCAGGGACCTATACAAACAAACGTTGTATAGGTCCCTGGGTAGATATGATGTGTTTCCTTAATGGAGAAAACATTTGGGTATTGTGCTAATTTCTCAATATATAGCATCCCATAGTTAATAACATTTTAATTCATGTGAAAGATCAAGAAAAATTGTTATATTCATAGAAGAGTTAAAAAATAACTTGAATTCGAAGATTTTTTAAATACAAAATGAATTGGCTTGAGTGTTCCGTTATTGACATTCTGAGAGCGGCATTCAATAGCTTTTATGCATTTGAATCAGGTAAATGAATTGTTTGTTTTTTAATGATATGTCATGAAGCGCACACAAATGACAAGGAGGAAACTTTGTGCCATCCTGACAAGGTTTCAAGTCAATGTCAACGCATTATATTTAGTGTAGTTGCTAGTGATTGTTCTCGTTGTATTAAAACCCACAAAAAGCTGACTGTGATGAACACCAAAAGTTTATAAGGTAAGTAAGTTGACACAAAATGAAAAATTGCCAATGTCTCTTGTTGACTTGACTTAAACTGGTCACAGATCAGTCACCAATTCAATTGACAGCCTTGCTGTTGACAGTGTTGGAAAAGCTCTTTATTGATGTGGTAAGGGTGTCTGGTTACCACTCAGGATAACCGGGTTATCCCCTGGATTGTTTACTTTAACTGTGAATTAGTACGGGGGCGATGGAGGCAAATTGACATTTGGGCGGCAGAGGGATGGTTATGGGAGGGTGTATCCCTCTGCCGTTGGTAGGGGTGGGGGGCTTCCCCCGTTGTTTTTTTTTCAAATTTTAGCATCAAATGGCGCATTCTGGTGCGTTTTTATGCCTGATACCTGACCTTATACACGTCTATAGCAGGCATATTCTCAATGACAACAGTTGTGAAAGACAGACAGACGATGGAGAAGTGATCTCTATATGTCGCAGTTTCTACCTTTAAGCAGGCGACACAACAATAGGGATCATGTGGATTGAAAGAACGTTCTTCGGGATTTTTTTCCCGAAATTCCGTTTTCAATATTGAAATTCGTTGGTTGGTTTGGAGTAGACATTGAAATGACACAAAAAAGTGGTAAAAAACATTAAATAAGCTCTTGAGAATTATCGATTTACTTCGAGTTATTACAATTAATTTAGGTATCTTGAGAAAACTTAATTTTGTGATAATTAAGGCTTATTGGATATCGGCACATCTGTTTCATGTCATACTTTCCTTTATATTAATAAAAAAAGCAAAGGCTTAGAAGTTAGATCAAACCGACAATTAAAGATTCCCAGGTTTAATTACCCAAGAATAAAAGGGTTATATATTATTAATAACAGGGACCGATCAATTAACAACATAATTGACACATACATTACCGGGGGGGGGGGGGGGGGGGGGGGGCGTGATTACCTTGCTTGGTAGTCAAAATATGTTCAAATATACAGGTATTGAAATGAAAAAAAAATGAAAAAAGGTCTTTGCCGAAATTTCTTTTTTGCCGAAAATATTGGGGTGTGGCCGCCGCCCCTGCCGCCCCAGATCCGACGCCTCTGTAGTACCTGGGTCTTTACTTGTGTAGGAGCCACTTGTGTAGCGGGCGCCGCTTGTGTGCAAGCAGGCATGTGTGGAAATTGAAACATTAAGATTGGAAGAAATGTAGTGGAAACAAGATGTGTTTGTGAAACACAATGTCCCCCTATATGATGTTTGACCTTGAAGGATGACCTTGACCTTGACTCTTCACCACTCAAAATGTGCAGCTCCATGAGATACACAAGCATTTCAAATATAAAATTGCTAGCTTTAATATTGCAGAAGTGACATTACATGAGCAATTTTGACCCATATATTTGACCTTGAAGGATGACCTTGACCTTTCACCACTCAAAATGTGAAGCTCCATGAGATACACATGCATGCCAAATATCAAGTTGCTATCTTCAAGATTGCAAAAGTATTTATAAAATAAGCGATTTGGGCCACATATATTTGACCTCTGACCTTGAAGGATGATCTGAGGCCTTGACCTTTCACCACTCAAAATGTGCAGCTCCATGAGATACACATGCATGCCAAATATCAAGTTGCTATCTACAATATTGAAAAAGTACTCATAAATGAGCGATTTTGTTCACATAATTTTGACCTCTGACTTTGAAGGATGACCTTGACCTTTCACCACTCAAAACGTGCAGCTCCATGAGATACACATGCATGCCAAATATCAAGTTGCTATCTTGAATATTGAAATACTGCAAAAGTGTACATTAAATGAGCGATTTTGACCCAAATATTTGACCTTTAACCTTGAAGGATGACCTTGACCTTGACATTTCACCGCTCAAAATGTGCAGCTCCATGAGATACATATGCATGCCAAATATCAAGTTGCTATCTTCAATATTGCAAAAGTTATTGCAAATGTTAAAGTTGGCGCAAACAAACCAACAGACCAACCAACCAACCAACCAACAGACCAACCAACAGACAGGGCAAAAACAATATGTCCCCGACTACTATAGTGGGGGACATAAAAATTAAATTTCCAACAGCTTTGCTGCTGGGCTAGCCCTTTAGCGACGCATTAAGTGTGTCCGTTTACCACAGTTGGGAAGTTGGGAGAACCTGGTTCAATTCCCCTACTGGAGCTCAGGAATTTTCACTTTATAACCAAAACTAGTAATTTTAAGAGAACAAAACAACTTTTTGTCAAACATAGTATAATATTACACTATGTCTTACCTTATTGCTTAACTAAAACATCCATATAACTTTAATAAAGAATATCAAACAAAATCATAACAAAGCTAAAATGCAGACGATATTACAGACGCTTGAAAATGTACAACGCTTGTGGTTACATTCAACTAAACGGAAACTGGGTTTTCTCACGTTGGGACATATTTTGAAAGCAGAATTTTTGTGTACGTAAAAACTTTGACACTTTATCTTCAAAAGAATAGATACACGTTTAATGATTCTTCAGTAATGATAATAAGACAATTAAAAAAGACCTGCATATATATTGGTACTGTTTTAACTAAATGTTATCACTTTTAAGTTAGCTTATTTATTCAGTGGACTTTTAATTGTTATACCTACTTGTAAATCATAATGGTAGGGTGACTTTCAGCTCAGAAGGCCAGTATTTCAAGGGGTAACGTGGACACCATATTGCAACAAGCTGAGTCATATACCAAAATGACCGTGATAGCCTGAAGTTTACTAAGCCACCGGCATAAATGGTGGCGAGCTAAGATATCCAAGATGGCCGCCAAGATGGCCGCCATTTATGTTTGTACTGAATAGTAATCAAAACATAGGGATATGTCTTGATATAAAAATGATACAAACTAATCTACTGGTGGAAATTGTTTATATTAGAAGTACTCAAAATGTGATGCATTCAGGTCATCTTCGAAGGTCAAGTTCAAGGTCATATCAAAGGTAAAAAATACAGAAAAATTATCGATCTTACCACATATTTTCACTTTTTGGCACAATATATATACTAGGTATTCAAGGTAATTTCGTATCAAACTGAAGGGCATTGACTGTACTTTATGTTTATGCAAACAGTACAACAATTTTGTTCCCATGAAAACGAATATTATGTCTTTTAAAATGACAAGTGGCCGCCAAAACATATTAATTAATGATCTTAACTATGTAACTATCCACTCAAATATTATGAATTTGGTGTCTATACCTAGGTTTTAAGATGCAAATAACACATGAAGATCATCACACATGCTTAAGTTTACAATAGTTCACACAAATCCAACATCGCTTCTAAAATGGCCGCCAAGATGGCCGACAAAATGACCGCCAAGATGGCCGCCAAAATCTATTTATGAGCATAACTATACAAATATCCACTCAAATTTGATTATTTTGGTTGCTATATATAGGTTTTAAGGGGCAAAGAATACGTTAAGATCATCAGACATTGTTAAGGTTTATATTACACACAAATCCAACATGGCGTCCAGAATGGCCGCCAAGATGGCAAACAAAACCTATTAATGATCATAACTATGTAACTATCCACTCAAATATTATGAATTTGGTGTCTATACCTAAGTTTTAAGGGGCAAATAACACACAAACATCATCACACATGTTTAAGTTTACAATAGTTCACACAAATTCAACATCGCGTCTAAAATGGCCACCAAGATGGCCGCCAAGATGACCACCAAAACCTATTAATGATCATGACTATGTAAATATCCACTCAAATTTGTTTTGTTTTTTTTGGTGGCTATACATATGTTTCAAGTGGAAAAGAACACATTAAGATCATCAGACATTGTTTAAGTTAATTATAAAACACACAAATCGAACATGGCGTCCAAAATGGCCGTCAAGATGGCCACCAAAACCCATTAATGATCATAACTATGTAACTATCCACTCACTTTTGATGATTTTGGTGTCTATACCGAGGTTTCGAGGGGCAAAGAACACATTCATATTGTCAGACATAGTTTAAGTGTATTATATTTCACAGAAATCTCACATGGCGTCCACCGACACAATACGATGGACCACAAGTCTATTACTTTTGACATGATGCTTGTTATGTGAAACGCCATAGTTTGGACTTGCCCCGATTTCTGGATTTTGACAAGAGAAACGATATTTTTCAGCTTTAGGCAACACTGAATTGGCAGGAAATGATGCGTATCTTGCATCAGAAAAACCAGTACCCTGGGCTGTTGTAAGTCAAGTTCTTGTCTATGATTAATAGGTACAATGGGGACAAAGCGTGCATTCTGTCAACATAAGCCTTATTTTGCAACCTTGCCACAACCTTCACACCATTGGAACGTTTGACCAACCCTTGTATTGGAAGGCTGCCATAATCATCATTGATGCGCCACACAATAGTTGAAAGGTTGTTCAGAGTTTGTTTGTTTTTTTTTGGGGGGGGGGCAAAGGATCCCTAATAGAAGAAAACGGTCTCAAACACATACTTGAGGCTGTCTATGGAGAAAATGCAATTGTGCACATTGTGACACGAAATGCTGTCCAGAGTCACGGGACCATCTTCTTGTTGAAAAGTGCATACACAGGCAGCTTACAGCCGAAAAGATCCAGACATTCAGATACTAGCTGCTGGATCATGCCAAGGATTTGTACTGTTCCCTTCTTTGGGACAAAACGACGCAAGCAGATGATACATATTATGTGATTTTGATCAAACTCGAGAGGGCTACAGAGAAGAAGAAAAATGAACTTGCCCAGACATTAAAGACAAGCATAGTATGGCTGAATTATCAGCTTATGATTAACAATTCAATGGTGTTGATTAAAGCATATCCTACTGGATGTTGGCTGATGCATTAGCAGACAGTGCCCGATTTGCTATCCATCTTGGCTGCAGCTGGGTACATAACCTGCAATCTGCTTATAACTTCTTGTATCTGCAGCAAATAAGCAACCTAGAGGAAACGCACCGGGACGTTTATCGAAAGTTCGGTATTGGTTTCATGTTGTTCGTAGGAGCCATCAGTGATGGGCTGGGCTAGGACGTGATCTTGTCATTGAGCAAACATTGATGATGTTTTTTATAGAGCACATGTGGTCCCACTCGCGGCAGTGGAATGACCGAGGAAATGCATACCACTGGGACCCTATCTGCAACATCCTCGCACAACAGTGCGATGCAGAATTTCACAGACCTGACCTTTACTACAAGTCCACAACACAAAGATTCAACTGAGGCGTGCATCAAAGGGGATTCTTCTGATCTAGAGAAAATGCAGACACAGATTACAACTTGCTCACCATACACAGCTGGCCCTACTCTGAGAAACATGTTCAATGAGATAGTGGTTGGGTCAGATGTAAATGTTCATGCAATTGACGCGGTTGGGAAAACGATCATAAGAGATATCATAGGAAAGTCGGTCTTGTCTTATATTTAACGAGAAAATACAGAGCCAAAGCTCTTGGGAATAGCTTGGCTGTTAAGATCACTTCTGACCGTGTTTTTTTCCTGCTCTTCTGTTCCAGCGTTTACTGGTGGTGTCAACATTTAGAGATCCTTCCCTTGCAGTTGTATTGTCTTATGAACTGAGCTCCCATCCTGCTGCCTTCTTTGAAGCCAAGAACATACTTTGTACAGCAGATAAGCCTCAGATCGCTCAGGCAATTTGAGAGTATGCTGTAGACACATCATGTGAGGCTGTGATGAACTGTATTTATAGAACAGATGCATGATGGTGGCACTTTGCTGAATCCTTGACCATGGAGAAGGGCGACTTATATACCACAATAGCCGAGTCTTAAGTAGATTCAGAGAAAGGCATTACGGACAAGCGACATTGGGGTTCGATGGCTACGAAGACGGTCATTATAACAAAGATAACACGCACCTGAGACGATCAAACAAAGGTGAATCATATTGTGAAAGCAAAGAAACAGAATGCTTGTGTAAAAAAGGACGATTTTTTGTTTCGTGACAGAAAAAAGGCCGGCATGATTGATCTGATCAGCACAACTCTGACTAAAATGGGATCCTATGTTGTACTGTCTACAGGGGATGCAGACGTTGAAATTGTTAAAACAATAGTATAACGATCCCGTCGTAGCACCACAACGTTGGTGGGCGAGGATACAGATTTGCTCATCTTGATCCTGCAATACTCCGAAAGGGACAATGAGACCATCTACTTCCGCTCTGATGTAAATAAATAGTCAAAGGAACACACAGTTTATAATATCAACCTTTTGAAAGAACTCATGCTTAATCAGGCTGTAATTTATCTTCAATGATTTTCAGCAACGATAATAAATGAAGTCTACATAAGTTAGTAAAACCTGATCCTATCATGAAGTCATATGCTAGTTCATTCTCTCTTCCAAATGTCGTAAATTGGAGTTTATAATTATTCAACTGCTTAGTGATAACTCAATTGGATTAAAGTGTTCCTTTTCTCCTAAACAATGGCGTTTTATATAACAACCATAACGTTTGAATAACAAGTTATGGACGTGTGGTCCTTCGTATTGTGTTGATGGCCATTTTGGACGCCGTGTTTGATTTCTGTGTTACATAATTAGCTAACATTTTGTCTTGTGATATATACTGTGTTCTTTGCTCACTGAAACCTGGGTATAGACACTATATTCAACAAATTTGAGTGGAAAGTTACATATTTTCTGTGTAACATAATTAACTTACACTTTGTCTGATAATATAAATGTGTTCTTTGCACACTGAACGCTGGGTATAGATACCAAATTCATCAAATTTGAGTGGATAATTCCATAGTTATGATCATAAATAGGTTTTTGCGGCCATCTTGGCGGCCATTTTTGATGTCATGTTGGATTTGTGTGTACTATATTAAACTTAAACAATGTCTGATGATCAGTTTGTGTTCTTTGCCCCTTGAAACTTAGGTTAAGACACCAAATTCATCAAATTTGATTGGATAGTTACATAGTTGTGATCATTAATAGGTCTCGGCGGTCATCTTGGCGGCCCTTTTGAAAAAAACAAATTTCCGGTGGTCCGATTGTGGAAAACTTTTGATATGTTTTAAAGGACCTTCTACCCTACCAGGATCAGTTAAAATACCTTTTGTAGCAATTGTTTGGGGTCAAAGTGTAAATTGACCCTACTATCAATCAGAATAAAATATTTGTCAACTCTTATCAGGTAATCATGTTTTTGTTGTATTTTTTTACATTTTCCTGTATGCCTTGCGGCCATATTGGATGTTATTTTACCGGTTTCCATAGCAACATGACTGCAAAATCCATTCATGGTATTAGAGGGAAGTTATTTAAGTTCACTTTGAAATATAATTTGGTTAAGTACTATCAACTTAATTCAAAACAAACAGAAAGATACATGGAATTAACAGTATTTTTCAGTATTTTTGACCTTTGACCTTACATATGACCTTGGGACTGACCTTCAGTGACAACCTTTATGCATTATTTGCTCGAGTATTCCAGACATGAACAATATACACAAGCAATTTAATTGTATCAAATGTACGTAAAAAAATATGACTATATTCTTATCATTACCCAATATTAAAAAAAATGGCGGCCATCTAGGCCGCCATCTTGGATTTTTCAGTTCGCCACGATTTATGCCAATTTATGCCGGTGGTCTGATAAACTTCAAGGTATCCCGATCAGTTTGGTATATGACATGGCTTGTTGCAACATGGTGTCCAGGCCCCTGTTTCTAAAAGCCCTGAATGTCACCCTACCATAAATGCAATAGTACATAGTTTACTTAAGAAATACTTTATTGAAATGTTCATTTAAAGTTGCTTAATTTGTTACTGTTACTCTGGCCCTCGATGATGATTTTTTATGCTGACGAAACTTTCTTAACTGACAAGAGTTATGCTCTGAGTTTTGTCACATTTTAACAAATTCTCATTATTGTCCCACCAAAATCTTATCAGTTTGTCCTTCAACTGGGTGTTAACCGAATAACACGTAAAATTGTGCCACAGTGTACTTGTTATCTGCATTCATGTATGTGAACTTATGATTTTTATGTCCTTCGAAAAAAACTGCAGTGCGCTCTTTATTTCTATTCAATATTGACATTTATTGAAAAATAATCCTTTTTTATTTCTTTTCGATGTTTATTGAACAAGACCAATAGATTATCTTATTTGTTTTGTTTTTAATTAGAATCAAGCAAGTGCTTCTTTATATTTGTGTTATGCCAATATAAATTGTATATGTCATTTACGGAATCCGGATAGTTCCATCTATAATCTCGTCCTTCTTTCATCAAGGGCGACACACGAGACACGAAGCGCTACACGATAGTTTGCGCGACAGTCGCGGCGACGCACGATATTTTGCGCGACAGTCGCGGCAACGCACGATATTTTGCGCAATACACGAATTAAGCGACGCGCGAGAATGAACCACGAAATATCGCCCTTGTGTAGGTAGCCCAAAAGGCGATATATCGTGTTAAATAGATCGTGCGTCGCCGCGACTAACGCGCAAAATATCGTGCGTCGCCGCGACTGTCGGGCAAAATATCGTGCGTCGCTGCGACTGTCGCGAAAAATATCGCACGAAGCACAAAGCGATATTTTGCGCGACAGTCGCGGCGACGCACGATATTTTATTATTCAAATATCGCCCATATTATCCGAATCTCGTGTATCGCGGTCTAATTTCAGACCGCGACACACGACGCACGAAGCGATACTCGATATTTTGCGCGACAGTTGCTCAGAATATTTGTCCTAATGCTATCTCGGTTCGATATTGACTCCGGTTCGTTAAAAATCATTGCCGCCAAGGGTAGGGCAGTTTTCCGTATATGACTATAGTGAAACCTTCTTAACACTGTAAGTCTTTACGAAACTTGGTCTATACATTTTTTCATTTATATCTCTGCAAACAGTTTACAAACGGTTCTGATTCGTTGAAATGTGTGTAGTGAAACACTGTTGTCACTCCAGAAGTAACATGTCTGCATGAATATTGCGTAGACTGATTTCGAAACTGGGTCTCGTGAGGTAAAAAACTAGATAACAAGTTAAATTAAAGAAAAAGCTTGTCGACACCCAAGAAGTCATATTTGTGTACAATCTTTGTAGAATTTGTCCCGAACATGTGTTGTAATGGAATCTCGGCCGAGTTCGAAAGTGGTTCTGGTTCTTTTTTTTTTAAAGTTTCCGCCAAGTGGCGCGACCGTTTCCCTTATATGGCTACAGTGGAAACTGTAACACTATAGAAGTCACCTTTTGTGGTCGAATCATGAATAATTATTATAATAACATCAATCGAGTTCAAAATTGGTTTCGGTCTGTCCAAGAACATTGCCGCCAGTGGGGGTGGGCAGTTTCTATAACATATCGTTAGTGAAACCATGTAAACACATTAAAAATCACACTTGTTGTCCAATAAGCATCAAAGTTGAAACGAGTTTTTTCTAACGACATCTCCACCGATTTAAAAAAGGGTTCTATGTAAAACAAGGTGGTCAGAAGTAATATTTAGTACACACGCGTCACAAAAGCTACTTAAAACATTTCAGTTCGTTCGGGATTTCGAGTTTTGTACCCGGTTGTTCGCATCGAACACAACAAATAAACTGATTTCTAAGACACGCATTCCGATTTCTGTTTAATACATCTACAATATGTGTTCAATTTGCATTATGCACATTTACATGTTTTATTCTGTTTCATCGCAGTCATGCATTATTGTCTGCATATACAATTTCGTTAATAAGTTCTAATTAAGAACCTGCAATATCTATTGTGTTCTAGATTAATTCAAATGTCCTTCAATTAATGGTTTAAATTCCCAAATATGCGAATATATTCATGCGTAAAATTGTACAAATATTTGTTTTTCATAATGTTTTGTTTCTTCTTAAATAGACAAGCACAATAATATAAATTTAATTTTTCATTTCAATGTGTATGAGTACAAATAAAAGTTACTGAAAGTGGTACCAAGTGAGCGTGTTTTTTTCATAGTTCAAATATTATATTTAACTAAAGGAACTTTTTCAGTTTTAGAAATAAATTATAAGCACTAATCAACTGAAGTAAAAATGCAAGTTGTGCGCTTGTGTGTATTTCGAAGTTTATTCCAAGTCTGAGGCGGCATTATATGAAGACCGGGAGTGTGTCCGAGCGACCCTTACATACTTGACTCACAATTGTTGGGACTATAATTTAGTGATACTGGGAAGCTGCAGTTTTGACGCTTTTCTTACGGAAATATATACAATGTTGGTGTATTTTGTCTCGTTAGTGGGAGCCGAAGTACCGTAAAGAAACCGCCACCGGTCCACCAACCAAACCCCCATAAGCCAAGATTGGAGATTGAAAATGGGTGGCCTAGGTGAGAAGCGCATGTACAAACACTGCGCTAACCGTTCAGCCTAAAACAAGTTATTTACAGTCTGTGTGTTTATATAAACCCTAGCGTTTATATTACCCCTGATATTGTTATCGCACTTGTCCGAGCGGAACCGCGTACTAAGTCCGTTCGTTCAAACAACGCACGTGATTGAGAATGGACTCGTCTAGTGTAGATGTATCAATTCTACAAATAATCTGAACTGTGTGGTTTATACTCAGTGCTTAAGCATAGCATATGGCAATTTACACTCGTATAGTGGTATTTGTTTTAATTAGTTGGCGAGGAGTACGGTACCGGAAGTCGCAACTATGATTTCCACAAAAGTCCTTGTGGTTGGGGCAGGTATAGCCGGTTTGTCTGCGGCTTGTCTTCTCCAAGAGGCGGGAATTACAGACGTGGTTATTCTAGAGGCGTCAGATAGGTAACGCGCCTCAAGTGCATTAACTACAAATACGTACTACGCTTCAATAAATTGTTATGGTGTCCTGTTTTGCCATGATGATTTATCAGCTGACATGAGCGCAACGTTATCTTGGTGAGCTTTTGTGATCGCCAGTCGTTCGTCGTGTGTTTACATGTAGTGTCAAATCTTCACGAAACTTAAAAAAAAAAACATTTGATAAGAATATCCTTGCAGAGATCGAATCTTTTATTGAGTTAAAACGTAAATCACAAGGTCGAATTAAAGAAAGAGCTTGTTTACACTCTAATACGGAATCCGGATAGTGCGAACTATAATCTCGCCCTTCTTTCATCAAGGGCGACTGACGACACACGAAGCGAATCACGATATTTTGCGCGAAAGTCGCGGCGACGCACGATATTTTTCGCGTCAGTCGCGTTGACGCACGATATTTTGCGCGATACACGAAGCGAAGTGCGAGAATGTACCACAAAATATCGCCCTTGTGTAGGTAGCCCAAAAGACGATATATCGTGTTAAATATATCTTGCGTCGCCGCCACTGTCGCGCAAAATATCGTGCGTCACCGCGACTGTCGCGCAAAATATCATGTATCGCTTCGTGTGTCGTGTCTCGCGTTCAAATGGCGACACACGAAACACGAAGCGAGGCACGATATTTTGCGCGACAGTCGCATCAACGCACGATATTATCCGAAATTCGTGTATCGCGTTCTAATTTCAGACCGCGACACACGACGCACAACGCGATACTCGAAACTTTGCGCGACAGTCGCGCGACTCGCATTATTTGTACTGTTCAAATATCGCTGTAATAATATCGCCTGTCGACCTTCGCCCTTTTATAGGCGATATCTCGATAAAATAGGGCGACGGTCGCGTTCATAAAGGGTGACGGTCGCGTTCGTAAAGTGCGACGGTCGTGTTCAAAGGGCGAGATATCGCACATAAAAGGGCAACTGTCGCATTCTTATTTTTTTGATACGCGACAGTCGACAGGCGATATTATTACAGCGATATTTGAACATTATAAATATTGTGCGTCGCCGCGAATGTCGCGGATAATATCGTGCGTCGCTTCGTGTTTCGTGCGTCGCTCTTTAAACGCGAGACACGACACACGAAGCGATACACAATATTTTGCGCGACAGTCGCGGCGACACACAATATTTTGCACGATAATCGCGGCGACGCACGATATTTTGCTCGACAGTCGCGGCGACGCACGAGATATTTAATACGATATATCGCCTTTTGGGCTACCTACACAAGGGCGGTATTTTGTGGTACATTCTCGCGCGTCGCTTCGTGTATAACGCAAAATATCGTGCGTCGCCGCGTCTGTCGCGAAAATTTTCGTGCGTCGCCGCGACTGTTGCGCAATATATATCGTGTATCGCTTCGTGTGTCGTCAGTCACCCTTGATGAAAGAAGGGCGAGCTTATGTATGGCACTATCCGGATTCCATACTCTAATGTAACATGTTATGGTCAATCTTCACAAACTTGTTAAGAACATAGTACCCAGTGATAACTCGCCGAGTTTTAAACTAAGTCACTAGATAAAATTAATGAAAACGCGTTGATCACTCTTAGGGGCCAAATTAATTTACCATTTTTTATAAAACTGGTCTGAACATTTGTTTCAATTATTTCTCAGTCGATTGAGGTATTGATTCGGTCAGTTGAAAAAAATGGCCGACAAGTGGCGGTACAATTTCCTAATATTGCTATAGTAAACGTTCTAAAACTAGTTGAATACGTTAGGAGTAACACTTTTTACTCACTTAAAAATCTGGCTCGAAACAATACAATTATGTGGTTATATCTGGGTGAGTTCGAAAATGATAATGGTATGGTTAAAACCATCTTTCTTCAAGTTTATTGGGGTATCAGGTGAGAGTTGAGGGTCTTTGATCATTCTTGTCATTCTTATAGAAGACGCTATGACTTATATCACAATATAAGCATCCTGTGGCAGATTTTGTTGCAGAATTCATGTATTATACATGGGTTTATTAAAAGTTATTTCATTTCAGAATCGGAGGCCGTATCCACACAGTGATGCTAGGGGACGATGGCATGCCTATTGAAATGGGAGCTAACTGGATCCACGGCTGTTCCCTTGATAACTCTGTGTTTGCCATTGCTGATCAAATAGGAGCGATAACTCCGTATCGACTTATTAATAGGTAAATACATGATCATAACGTCTACTATCGGTATATCAAGCCTAAGTCATGCAAAGGGATTTTTTTACAAACACTGAATAAACGCACGAAAGAAACAGATCGCAAAAAGAAATTCGCAAGTTACAAAAATCATTTCTCAAAAAGCAATGCGAATTTCATAAAAGACAATAAGCAAAAAAAGGAAATCGTCATCAACAACTAAAGAAAAAGCAAAACTAAGTAATCAACAAAAAGCAATTGGCATACCGTACGGGTTTCTGTTATATGGTTAAGTTCAATTATAATCACGCACGGCGACGCGACGATAGATGCCAACCGTGCTACGTTGTTTTTTGCAATATATGTGTATTACTGTTAATATAAAATATTAACATAATATTTGTATTATGTCATACCAAACCTCTGCTGCAAATTAACCGTAAATGAAAAAATCAGGATTGGTACTTCATAACAATCATTACAATACAACTATTGTTAGAAGTTTCTACGAAAAGTATTTGGTTCTGCTTATACATACGTTTACTTTTAAAATATATCCACCTAATGAATGAATGCGCTATTTGTCATAGTAACATCTTTTTTTCTGACACAATAGGGCTAGTTCCCGGTTCATGAGAGAAGACGGGTCTGAGATAGAAAGAGAAACTGTTCTTAAGGCGTATTACATGTACAAAACAGTAGAGCGCGAAATGCACGACATGATGAGACAATTGAAAGCAGAAAGTGGAAAGCAACAGTTTATCCCACTCAATCATTATCGACGTTTGTTGGAAAAAGAAAGGGATTTGCAAAAGACGGATAATAATATTGAAGACATCATCCGAGTTCATAACGCTTTATTGAATTATGTTCGCTTTCACGAGGGCAATGAGTTAGAAGAAGTAGCATGGGAGGGAGGCTCTATGTGGGCTATACCGGAAGGAGGGGATGTACATCTTCCCTATGGGTACCACCAAGTCCTCCAGTATCTTGTTCGCAAGTTACCAGTAAATTTGGTGAAGCTTAACTCAGCGGTCGTTAAAATTGCATATGGGGGAAATGTGCGGAATAAGAAAGTACATGTAAACACTACAAATGGTGAACAATATGAGACGGACCATGTTGTCATTACCTGTTCCATCGGATACCTTAAGAAGCATTGCAACTCGCTGTTTGAGCCGCCTTTACATATGGAAAAAGTGCGCACCATTAATTCAATGGGGATGGGGCGAGTAAACAAGATTTTCCTTCAGTTTGAGTCGCCTGTTACATCGCCATCGTTCAAGAATATTGTTTTCGCATGGAATGACACGGATGTAAAGCAAGACAAAAGTGCTTGGTTCAAAAGAATATTTGGGTTTGACCAAGTATTTACGAAGGACAACACCATTCTTGGTTGGGTTGCTGGGGAAGGTGCGGAATATATGGAAGATCTGAGTGACGAGGAGATTGGGAACACATGTGTGAAGATTTTGAAGCAGTTTATGGGACGCGCAGACCTCCCGCGGCTGAAGGCGATCCGTGTATCCCGGTGGTGCTCCAACCCGTACACGCTGGGTTCGTATTCCCATCAGACCGCCAGGCTGACACCGGGGGAACAAGAGGACCTGGCCAGGCCTGTGCGATGCCCGCTTTCAAAGAAGCCACTTTTGATGTTCGCAGGGGAGGCTCTCGTGAACGCGTGCACTCAAGGAGCGCGAGATTCTGGACTCCGTGCAGCATCTTCCATCATTCAGCACTACACTACATCTAAATTGTAACAGCGACGAGCCGCTATAACGTTGTTGAGGACAGCTTTGGTGCATGTATTGTGTTTGTCATAAAGTCCTTTATCAAATAAGACGACATATACAGTTCATGAATCCAATATATGTTAATAATTAGCATCTGGTACAGATATAAAGAGCATTTAAACACGTGGTGTAATAAGATGCGTTTGATTAATGTACATACAATTACTAGTACTTCACGTAGCGTTTGTTTCGAAAACACAATGAATACTATGTTATTGTGTGACTGAACAAATTGTGTTTATTGTTTGATATGCGTAACATAAGAAAATATACAATGAGATATCGATGAGCTGAAAATTAATAGCAAGCGTTCTTTAATATTCGTGAAATGCACTTGATAAGTGACGGCATTAAGTGTAATATATATATATCCGAAAAGATCCTTAAAATTTGAATGCGTGTGGATATGTGCAATAAATACACATGGCACACGGAAGAAAATGGCTTGCCCGTATGGCGTATGGTGGATTTAAAAACAAGTCTGATATGTTGACCTTTAACAGGACATTACATTTATAACTGTGTTATTGGTAAATCTAGATTACAAACCGGTTTGTTCCTGAAATTTGGTAAAGACTTTTGTCTTAAATGTAAACACTGTGATCTTCCGGCGCTCAAACCTGTACGTAAGTGTACCAATAACTTATACAGCGATAACCGCGTTTTCGACCTGCTATTTACTTTCTCACACACTAGGCCAAATTTAGCCTTATTTTGGACCTAAGTCTTTAATTGCGAATACAATGGACTCGTGCAAAGTTGTGATTGTAGGCGCTGGCATTGCAGGGATATCGGCAGCAAGTCGTCTGTGTGAAGCCGGATGCGGAAACGTTGTGATCCTCGAGGCTTCAGACAGGTATTATTGTAACTATTGTAACTGTCGTTAACGACTGCAAATGATATTGACACTGTGTCTTTGTTAGATTTAGGCTAGATTTCAAACGGGTCGGCAAGAAATTATCGATCAGGCAATTATTTGTATATACATGTTTTATACAAGAACAAGTACCGGTATATCTGACTAAAAAGATTTTAACAAAACGTGCACTGCGTTGCCTGCCGTTATTATATTTCTTAAACGACGCTTATAAGGTCAACTACTTCACATTTTAATTGTTTCTTGCAGCATAGCGCTTAAAGAGTATTGAATATTAGTTTAATTTTATGAATGTGATTATCATTGTCAATAAAATTTGATGCAAAAAAACGACAAAAATACGCGTTGACATTCTTCGGAATTAAGATCATTTTAGACGTACCCTGACGTTATTACGTGTCCGTTATCTACCGGGGTATATATGGATGCGTAAGCACATTTTATCTGCAATCACATAGATATGGTCCAAGGAAGAATGAAAATATTTTTAAACAAGCACAATTTCTGGCATTGTTTGAAAGTCATGTGATAACGTTAACAGTGTTTATACTTCAAACATTAGAAACAGTGTTTTATATGTATGTACTCTCACTCTTCACATCAACCGGATGTGATACATAAAACAAACGTTTTTCATCTCAAGTGTATAACTTGTATACGTATTCGGAAGTGAAGCAAGGAAAAATATCACAACGAACGCAAATGCATTGTATTGCACAAACTCTTCCTAGTGTTTTTGCTAATGCAATGTTGCGGTATCACGTGCTGCGGTATCACGTTAAACCATGCAGTAAATTATACTTGTTTACAAATAATTTAATCCTTATAGGGATATATCTTATGTTACTCATCTGTATACAGATGACAATAACGAAGTGACATAGCTGTGTAAGTAGAATGACTTGTCGACATAATGCCGTAATATCTGAGATAAATTAATCGTCTTTACAATGCTGATTGATATACATTGCGTAGGCTTTCCGAAATAAAACTGTTATGCAATACATATTATCGCTGGAATGTTAAAAGGGCCTTTTCACAGATTTTGGCATGTTTTGAAGTTTGTCACTAAATGCTTTATATTGATATTGAAAGTTCCAGTAAAAAATCAAGAATAAAATTGATAAAAGAAAAAAGGTAACCCTCAGCAAGACTCGAACCACTGACCCCTGGAGTCCTGGAGTAAAATGCATACCACTTTGACCACTCGGCCATCCTTCTTGATATGACAAGTGTATTTTATACTTTATATAAGCAACGTAAATCCTCGTAGTTTCACAAAATTTAACGACAACAACAGAACTCTTCAAATTATTAATTCGTTTCGCGTTGCAACGCTTTATAATTTTCAGGGTTTTAAAAAGTCAAAAGATGCATATAATGGCTATTTTAGAATATGGTAAATGTTCAGTATTACAGTACTGTTTCCTCACAAATATCATAACTTAAACGAAAATTTGCGATTCTGAAACATTTTTTTCAATTTTGTCAAGTTACCCAAACGTGAAAAGGCCCCATTAAAATCACAAAGTTTGTTTCAGACTATATATTTGTTTAAAACATTTAATACACATTGATAATTCGTAAATCCGACAATTTATGCAATGAATGTTGATAAAACAAAATAATTCTTTAGGCAAAGGCTGACATGTTCTTTTCAATAAAAAGGTCTGCATCGGCCTGAAATGTTACACAGTTTCGCTCATAAATATAAACTTTATATCAGTAAAAAAGCAAAAAAACAAACCGGCTTAAGTGTTTTTTGTATTACACATGTAACTGATACTTAAGGTATTTATAAATAAATACGAAAGTTTGAGGCAAAGGAAGATCTGTACTTTTCAATAAAAGTCCCCTCGGCTTGATATCTTTTTGACTGTTGCTTTTAAATATCTCATAATATATTGAAGTTAAAATCACACATTTTCTTCAGCATTATATTTTGATATCAACTACATAATTATCCTTTATTCATTGCATTGCATAAAGAAGTATTTAAGGTTTAGGCAAAGAACGTTCTGAGAGGTGTTTTTAAGCCTTAAATATTACGCAAAGATATATGTGTGTATTACATCAATTAATTAATACAACTGTATTTCAGTAGAGATAAATAATTTTTATTTATCTCCAATGTTTTATTTGTATATCTATTTTATTTATCAAAGCTGTAATAATTATCGAAGCTTTGTTGCATGTTTCACTTTTTTCAATTGGTCTGTGCGAAATAATAAATTCATGTTTATTGGAGTTAAATAACGCCATATATCAGAGGGCCGCGAGATAACAAGAGATCTTCACCAGTATCGGATGAATGTTTCAAATTGTTATGCCCCCGGATCGAATGATCGGGGGTATATTGTTTTTGGTCTGTCTGTCTATCTGTCTGTCTGAAAATTTTAACCTTGGTTAAAGTTTTGCGATAAATTTTGCAATATTGAAGATAGCAACTTGATATTTTGCATGCATCTCATCGAGCTTCACATTTTGAGTGGTGAAAGGTCAAGGTCATCCTTCAAGGTCAAAGGTCAAAAACAAATCCGATGGAAGTATCAAGCTGTATAGGGAGATAATTTATATTTATCATTTGGCAGGTACAGATCATTTTTACAAGGGGCGTAATATGTTTAAAAGGGATATAATCAAGAACAAAAATATTTAAATCAAAGCGGCGCAGTAGGGGGGCAGTGTGTTTCTGACAAACACATCTCTTGTTCTTTATTGATAGAATTTTGGATTACATAAGCAGGTTAAAACCATTTTACGATGAAATGTGATTTCCTTATTCGTGACATACATTTAAGAACAATATACACTGGAAAATACTCGATTGAAATATCTGTCAAAGTAAGAGATGGAAGTTGGAACCAAATCACTGTTTATTGATAGTTCTTTGGTTGGAACATACACAAAAGTAAAATCAGGGATAACGATGCACACGGCATGTTGTCTAAATAATCGTTAATGTAAGATTTATCAGACTATAAGTTTTGGGGAATCGTTAATTGCAGCATGAGGGAACACTCTCAGATGCATGCAGATATGAACATTCCATAAATCAATGTAACTTGGTAAGTGCAAAAATAAATGTTGTAGGTTACACATAGCATATTGCTGGGGCACATTATCATCAAATCTTCATTTAATGTAAAGAATAACAGTCATGCGCAAAGTTTTGCCATATAATTATAAATGTTTGACTCTAATTTATTAGAAATGTCCCCGCGGTAAAAGTTCATGCTACTTACTATATATGAAAGTTATAACGCCCATCAGTCGAAAACGCTAGGTTGCTGTTGAACTGAGTATATTAATGTCTGTACACTATGGTTAAGATAATTCTTGCGAATAAATAATCAAACATTTTGGAATAAACACGTTTCTGTAACAAAGGAGTCAGAGATCGTAGTTCAAGCTGTAACTTAAATCTAAATACCACCACCAACAAACATAATAATATTCATTTGGTGCGTAGGAAATTCAAAACTATCCAAATGTGTGCGTTATATAACTTTTGACGAGCGTATGTTGTTCCAGAATCGGCGGTCGCATTCATACGGTGCAATTTGGCGACGATGAAATGCCGATTGAGATGGGTGCTAACTGGATTCATGGGTCTTCTCACGCGAATTCAGTGTTCTCAATTGCTGACCAAATCGGAGCCATTACTCCATATCGGCTGGACAACACGTATGTAATTCGTTAAATGGTGTAAAGTTAATTCGACGATTGATTTGGTTGATAGTTACATAGAGGTCTACATTTCTTGACGACAGAGTTTCGAATTTTGCGGAGTTTATCGACATAGTTAACTATATTGCATGAAAGGAGCTCAGGTGGAGTGTTATCATGCTCAATTATGTTAGATGAATGTATCACAGGCCAAAACAAACAACCTGTTTGCTGGTGATCACCGCACTAACAATTTTACAACAATTTTATCCGAAAGAATAAATCCCAAGTCAAGGTATTAACTCAAATATCTTTTATTTTCAAGTAGGGATTTAATTGTTGTAATTGACGCGGTTCCTGTTTCAGCGCTAGTCATCGATTCCTGCGCGAAGATGGGACAGAGATTGACAGACAGAGCGTCTTGACTGGCTACAATATCTTCAAGAAAGCAGAGCATGAGATGTACAGTCAAATGAAAGCGCTAAAGCCCGAAAACGGGAAGCCCGTGTATATTCCAATAACCCGTTACTTGCAGTTGTTTGATCAAGAAAGACAACAACTGAAACCAGACCAGAACGTCGCTGACATCACATTGGTGCTGACTGCCTTTGAAAATTACATTCGAAACCACGAGGGTGACGAACTAGAGAGGATTGCCTGGGAGGGAAGTTCCAGTTGGAACGTTGAAGAGGGAGGCGAGATTCATATTCCTGGCGGATACGTACAAATCCTGCAGCACCTGATGAAAGGAATTCCGAGATCGGCGCTCAAGCTGAACTCGGAGGTCACTAAAATCTCTTATGCAAAAGGTGGTCGAAAAACACTGGTTACCATAAAGAACGGTGCGCAATACGAGGCTGATCACGTGATTGTCACGTGTTCCATTGGTTACTTGAAAAAGCACATGGGCACGTTGTTCGATCCACCATTACCGATAGAGAAGTCGCGTACAATTAGGTCCATTGGAATGGGACGCATGAACAAGATCTTCCTGGAATTTGAGTCTCCCGTGACAAAGCCATCTTACAACGGTATCATCCTTGCATGGAAAGACAGTAAAGTTGATAAGGCGACATGGTACAAGAGGATATTAGGGTTTGACCAAGTATTTACGAAGGACAACACCATTCTTGGGTGGGTTGCTGGGGACGGTGCGGAATATATGGAAGATCTGAGTGACGATGAGATTGGAATCACATGTGTGAAGATTTTGAAGCAGTTTATGGGACGCGCAGACCTCCCGCGGCTGAAGGCGATCCGTGTATCCCGGTGGTGCTCCAATCCGTACACGCTGGGCTCGTATTCCCACCAGACCGAGAGGCTGACACCGGGGGAACAAGAGGACCTGGCCAGGCCTGTGCGATGCCCGCTTTCCAAGAAGCCCCTTCTTATGTTTGCAGGGGAGGCTCTCGTGAACGCGTGCACTCAAGGGGCGCGAGATACGGCACTCAGCGCAGCGTCTGCCATTATTGAGCACTACACGACTTCTAAACTCTGAGCTACCAGTAGTTCATATGTTCACGGCGATAAATGTTCGAATATATTTTGAATTCGCCGCTGTGAATACACGACAATCAACAATAGGACAAGTTCTGTGATGATGGTGAATAATACGTTACCAATAGCCGAAGTATTTTGTTAACAGTCATTACCGGTCGTCATAATTTTATGTTACAAATATATCATTTAACTTAAGTATTGGCTCATCCCACAGAAACAGAATTGCAAAATGTCGTCATCAAGTGTCCATTGATCAGATAATTAACCGCAATCAATAACCTGTTCACGAAATGTGTGCGACAGCAAGTAATCGCATGATTTTACGGATTTTCGTTGTCAGTTAGGGGTTTAACATCATTTACCCCCCCCCCCCTCACATCGTTACTAGATTAACCGAAAGCGCAGTGAAACCGTCTTAAATTATTTAAGTTCATGTTGTTTTTATGTTTATTTAACACTGTAATTGACAAACAATCCATATTACTTAAACATTTGTAAATGAAAAGAAACCAAGCCTTTTCGTGAAAATGTTTATTATGCGATCATAACCATGTGTTATACAAGAATTCATGGCAGATAAATATACATTGAGATTCATACTGTGGGGCAATAGCAAATTAACAGTTTATACAATAATTCTGTTTAGGCAAGCCGCAAAATCAATGAAATGACAGGCAGTAATAAGATGTACAACAAAAGTATTTCAATCCTGACACATACTGGTTTAATAAATAGTTGATAACAGATAACCCAAATGTCAGACTTAATGTACAAACCCTCAGTAGACAACGTAAGTATTTGACACTGAAAAAAGACGGACGGAACTATGTCAACAGGCTGTTTGAATCTGGGGAATGAGAACAAATGTGTTTTTGTCAGCATTTACAAACTGTTCAACATACAGCATACATTTTGAAAAAATGAATATATCTAGCTTTTTTGTAATCCTATTTGATATCAATCAACAAAAGTATGTTTTGGTGTCTGCTAACACGATAATTTCATTATATATAACATGCTAAAAATTAAACAAAAACTCAAATATTAATTCATAATGCACAAAAAGCTAAATAATCTTGAGACTCAAAAGCAATTTTGAAACAATCATAAGTGGTAAAAATCTGTATATCATGTCAAACAAACAATTAAAGCATAAACACATTGCATACAAAAACAAAGGTTAGTGCATAGACACATGTGTCTCGTTATTTTCCATAAGCATAGAATATTGTAAAATATACAAATCTGTATACAACTCATTACAACATATTGCATGTATATTACCATTGTATGAAAAATCTGATTAATACTTAATACCTATTTAGTATTTTAAATCCTCCCTAAGTATGTTACAGTGCTAAAAGTATCACATAGAGATTAACTGTATCAAGATAATACATGCTCCATCAAGAAAATTAGAGGTGGAGTCCACAGATCAACATGAAAGCTATACATCATAAATCTGGAAAATCTGATTTTCTCAACTCCTTGAACACAAAACACATAATATAATCAGTCAATTGTCCGTATTACACTGTTTCATAACATAATCCACATCAAAAGAAAGCAATAAACAAGCAAATTCGTTGAATTGATATACCCCGCCATAATACTTCTGGACACAAAATTATTCTGGACGGATGGATAAGGCCAGTGTGCATCATCCTCTTATCCATATGTATACTCATATCAAGTTTCAATAAAATCCGTCAAAGCACTTCCAAGATATGGCTCTGGACACACAAAAAAGCATTTTTTCAAGATACAAAGGGCCACAACTCCGTTATTATCCGATGGTGTACAATGCCATTTGGCGTGCATCATCCTCTTATCCATATATAATTTATATATACTCATAGATCTACCAAGTTTCAATAAAGTCCATCAAAGCACTTCCAAGATTTCGCTCCGTACACACAAAAAAGCATTTTTTCAAGATACATAGGCCATAACTCCGTTATTATCCGATGGTGTACAATGCCATTCGGCGTGCATCATCCTCTTATCCATATATTTACTCATACCAAGTTTCAATGAAATCTGCCAAAGCACTTCCAAGATATGGCTCCGGACACAAAAGTGCCGGTCGGACGGAAGGACGGACAACGCCAAAACAATATCCCTCCGCCTATGGCGAGGGATAATAAATCTGTTTATGGCCTCTTTCCAAAAAAATAAAGGAACCTTATAACCTTAAAAGCATATTATTAAAAGGTAATGATCAACTGAACTGCATACAAAAAAATATTTAAAACAAAAGCTCCGCGGTTGGGGACAGATGCCCCCTAAACATGGCCTTGACAACCATCACTCAATCCTTTGATGACATATCGAACAGAAACCAATTAAACACTTAATGTCACAGTGACGTTGACCTTTGAACTAAAGACCCCAATTTCAATAGAAGTCATCTACTTTTCAAGGCCAATGCACATTTGAAGTATCAAGCCAATCGGTGGATTCGTTGATGAGTTATTAATCGAAAACAATTTTCTTATTGTGACAGTGACATTTGACCTAGTGACCCCAATTACAATAGGGGTCAACTCCTGTCCAAGGCTAAGGCACATGGGAGGTAGCAAGCCCTTGGTCCATTCGTTGATGATTTATTGATAGGAAACGATTTTCCCACTTATTGTGACAGTGACCATGACCTTTGACCTAATGACTCCAATTTTAGTACGGGTCATCTACTGTCCAATGCACATGTGAAGTATCAAGCCAATCGGTCAATTTGTTGACGAGCTATTGATCGGAAAAGATTTGCAAACTTATTGTGACGGTGACCTTGACTTTTGACCGAGTACCCCCATTTTTATAGAGGTCATCTACTGTCCAAGGCCAATGCACATGTGAAGTATCAAGCCAATATGTCAAATATTTGACAAGTTATTGATCGGAAACTAACTAGTCTACCGACAGACCAACATCCAGCAAAGCAATATACCCAATCTTCTTTGAAGGGGGGCATACAATGATAAGGGACCAGAAACAGGATTATTTACATTTTTGGCCTAAGCATGAGAAAATGGCACAAGGGAAACAACTCTGTGTCAATAACAATTACTCCTTCTCCCTGAGTCCACATGGCCTGAGGAACTCCTGCCCTCTCTCGTGGATCCATTTGTTGGACACCCACTTAGACCCCACAAGCACAGGGCAGGCAGCATGACGGGTGTCGTAGATGCCTTCTCCATTTTTATACAGATTATACCAGAATAAAGCAGAGTTCTGAAATAGAAAATAAAGTTTTTAGTGCACAGCAAAAGGTGAGCTTAAAAAAAAAACAAAAAAAACTACCAAGCATAATGCACAATAATGTTCTGTTTGTGATAAACATTGTAGTTGAGATTGATGTTTAAGAGCTTCTATAAGCCTTTTAAAATCGAGGATATTTAAAATGGTTTGAAATGAAACAATGTTTAATGCATATCCAAACAATGTGATGTAATGAAAAGTTGTGTAGCTAACCTTCTTGGGGAACATTTTCAGACCTAGGTAGGGAAACACAGTCGCACCACCTGCCTGTACATCAGATATCTGAAATATAGAAATCTAGTTAACAGATGGTGAAATTAATCAATCATACAAATTATCCGTTTTTAATTGTGAAACTTTGTAATAAATTTTAAGGTGGAATAAGTATTGAAAATAAAAATACAATGTATATAAATGTACTATAAGGAATGGACATATTAATGAATAAATTACTTAAATTTCATTACAAAAATTGACAACTATTTAAATAATCTCTTTTTATATCAAAATTACATTTAAGCCTCTCAGAATAATAAATATTTTTAGAAGTGTTATATTCCAAAGATAATTTTAGAAGATAAGACAATCTTTTATTACGAAAACATGCAACCTCGCAAGTAGGTGTGCAGCAAAGCAGAAAATGTTAAGATAAAACAATTATTAAGAATAGCACATACATTTTAAAAAGTGAATACCCTCTTCTTCATTTATTTCAAACCTTTTATGTCCTATTTCTCATTAACAACTTATTGTAAGCCTAGAAATTATCAATATCTATTTTCTGTACTATTCTTTAACAAGATACCAAACCATGAACATATTACCCATGTTTACACTCTGGAAGCATTTCAATGCCTGATTCCAATTTGGATTTTATTCAGGGGAGATAATTCATGCACAATATTGACAGTAGGAGTTTTCAGTCCATAAACCTTATGCTCCTCCACTAAACTTACATAGAACATAAGCGTGGCTATCCTGTTTCCTGTACCAAGCTCTTTGAACGCATTTTCTTCTTTCTGAGTAATAACAATTGTAAGCATGTAGATTGTAAATAGGCTCACTGCACAAATCTGATAATGTGTGCTGTTTGTGATCCGCAAACATTCAAATAAATGTTTTCACAAGCAAACACTAACAGAAAAAGAAAACTGATACAAAAGTAGAACAAATGAGCCAGTTGCAAATTTTGCAGATGTAAAATGTCTTCCTTATTTAACCTGGTCATTTGTCTGCTTTTGGATCAATAACAGTACTCACATTTTGTTGCAATGGCAACTGTTTAACTTACGTAAAACATAAACGTTGCAATTCTATTACCAACTCTTTGCTCGAACGCAGTCGGTTCCCGCTTCTGTATCCGGCATGCAATAACAAGTAAGTAAAATGTTGGTTTTAAGGTATTAGATGGTTGTTTTTTACAATTAAAGGTGCAGTACCTAATTCCGGCAGTCCTAAATCCGAGACCACATTCAAATTGGTAATAAAAAATGGCAATACATTTTGTTTGGTTGCAACCGATACAGATTGTTTAGTAACAAGTAACTAAAAAACATTGACAATTTTTCATCTGAATCCAGTGATTATTTAAATAGTTAAGCCTTTTTTTTGTCTATACCACCCAAAATACATATGATTAGTTGGGATCCGTGAATCATGCCAACATGTGCAATTTTGACTTTCCCCATGGTGTCCATGATAAAAACCATCTTGCTATGTACATACACCTTAATTGTTGTTAAACACTTTTTAAAATTACATTGTATTGGCAAACAGTGAAAATTAAGTGTGTAAGTCCATGTTTGATTTTACAAATCAATGAATATCTAGGCATTAAAGCACAGCACTGTCTCTCATGCAGGGCATCACTTTCAGAGAACTAAAAAAATCAACATTAATAAAATAAAGGTAGGTTGAAGGCTGATATTAAGTAAAATAATTCAAATGTAAGATCTTTAACAGCCATGCCAATTAAAAAAAAATCTCACAAAAAAGTTGCTTTGAAAAACAGTTAATATGAAAATTATTATTTGCAAGCAATAATTTTAAATTGAACTTTTTAAAAAGGGGTTAATTAGGCACTTTAACAATAATATTTTACAAAAAAAAGAACTTTTATATTGCTTATTATTTTTCCTATACAATAAAATTATATATATAACAAGGGACAAAATTGTCACAAAACCAGGTTTTCATTGTGAAAAAAAATCTGATAAAGGGAGAAAACTCAAACTGAACTTTTGAAATGAACAAACAAAATTAACCCCCTTTGTAAGTTTGTTTTTTTTTAAATCTATTTTTAGTCGTGGCGACCTTGACATTGGAGATATTGACGTGATTCTTTCGTGTGACACACCGTCCCATGGTGAACAAATGTGCAAAATGATTTTAAAATCTCACAATGAATGACATAGTTATGGCCAGGACAAGCTCATTTATGGCCATTTTTGACCTTTGAACTCAAAGTGTGACCTTGACCTTGGAGATATCGACGTAATTATTTCGCGCGACACACCGTCCAATGGTGGTGAACAAATGTGCCAAATGATTTTAAAATCTGACAATGAACGACATAGTTATGGCCCGGACAAGCTTGTTCCGCCCGCCCGCCAGCCAGCCAGCCCGCCCGCATTCGCCAATCTAATAACCAGTTTTTTTCCTTCGGAAAACCTGGTTAAAAAATAAGCCAGCAAATGCATATTGATCTTCACCTGCTTATGTGAAATTTTGTGCCAGCCTGTTTGCAAATGAATAAAAAATATTGATCATAAATACGGTATGCATTCCAAACTTGGCAGATTTAGGCAATGCACCAGAACTGTTCTATTTGTAGGCGTATTTTCTTGTATTGATAACATTTCCTCAATTTTATTCGAATGCACATGTTTATGTATTTCTTCTAAATGCCATTGCATAACTACATCTTAACACATACTGTTTACATTTAAAATTTACCACTAACACTTTGTTAAATTACTTGATTATTATATAGAAAGTATTTTAAATAAAAAATTCAAAATGTTAAAATAATATACAATATAAACTGAATAATATATAATTTTATATATTATTCGAAATAAAAGATCCAATCATACAATTCAGACAGAAAACAAGTGACCTACTCTAGCAAAATCAAAGTGAGGTTCATACTGTCCTCCGATGCCGTAGTTAGCAATCTGGAGCTCTTCAGCAGTCTCCACATTGAGACCAGTGATGGCAGAAATGCGCCTGTTGATATTGTCAATCCTGGGCGAGTCAAAGCCTGACAGCCAGCAGCTGTGACCAAAAAAATCATGTCACGAGGATGATGGTAAAGTAAAACACTGCAGATTTGTTGATTTCTACAGAATTAATTTTACTATGACAGTCATAATCATCATCAGCAGCAATTTTGACAACAAATCTTAAGTTCTTATAATATTTTTTGAGTTTCAGAAAAAATATTTCAAGTTTGCCTATACAGAAATCTGAAAATATGGTGAATCCTGTACAAAGTTTGACAAGAGATGGCCTTAGACTTGAGCAAACTTTGACCCTGCTTCAATTAAATAAGCAGAAAATAATAATTTAGAATATTGCTCACCATTCAAGGTTTAAGTAATAAAATAAACTGTTGACAGTACATTTGCGAACACTTTGAAATTAAGAACTTGCTATTTGTTTTACCTTTTACTGACTCTGTAAGTGGCTGTTTCCAGTTTTCCTGTCTTTGGGTTGTGAACTGTTGCTCTACCAAGCTGAAAATATGAGGCTACTTTATGAATGATGAAGTAACAATTTGCACTATCTGTATGATCCCTATATCAAAGCACCGATCTTAAGGTATGTCTTTGACCTTTGAACTTGGGATATAATGACTTTTGGCAAGTTATATGAAAATCCACCTATGCTTGACAAAGTTATACTCCCAAGACAGTGTCAAGTAAAAATTTCCACAATTTGATCTTTGACCTTAAAATGTTACCTTGTGGCCTAGGGACCAGGTTATTGAGGACCTCACATCCCAGAATTCTGATTACTAATGGCAAGTTATTTGAAAATACATTAATGCTGGACAAAAATATGCTACTGACCGATGTTTTCCACCACCCACACAGATGCTCCGGTGTTCCCACAATAACGTGAATACAACAAGAGCACCGCATAACGGGTGCCAACGCTCGGCTGCAAAAGCTTGTCAGATTGTTTTTTTTATTTTTAGATTTCACAGTGACCTTGACCTTGGACCTAGAGACCCCAAAATGGATGTGGCGTGTAGAACTCATGAAGGTGTATGTACATATTAAGTTTCAAAGTTGTAGGTTGAAGAACTATGATTTTAGAGCAAAATGTCAAGGTTTTAGCACGATGCGGACGATGACGGACACTACACGACGAGCTGGCTATGACAATACCTCAGTTTTCCGAAAACAGCCGAGCTAAAAATCTAACATTTTACATGAAACATATTTGACAGAGTAAATATGTTCTGGATTTTTTCTTACTGCGAAAGTTACCTAGTACACAATTTTTGTTATTGTGTGACAGTCCTGTTAAAAACTGGTTGATTAACAGATGAATAGTTTTAGTACAATAACACACAAGAGAAAACCCCACTTAATCTTATGACATAATTTAGAATAGCCAGGTCCGCATAAAATATGGGACTTCCTGGTTGGTCACTATATTGTCATAGGGCTCTAGGCAGAGGGGTTCTATTTCTTACTTACCTGTTACAATAATAAATTGCAAAATATTTGTCACACAATTGTACAATTTTCACATTCAATGAAGTAAATGGCAAGAAACAACATCAAATAATAAAACAACCAGTTGATATTATAAATAACACAATAACTTGCCTTTGGTGTTGCAAGGGTCTTAATAAGCTCCACCTCTCTGTCTGTTATGACATCATGGTAGTGGACAATAAATGGTTTCAGATAAATGACCTCTTGCTTCACTGGAGACAGCAGCAACAGGGGATGGTTGTTGGTGTGGTAGCGGCAGTACAGCTTGTGGGCATTTTTGATTGGCTGTGAAGGAAACATCATTTAGAGATTCAAAATAAGTCTGTGATAAAACACATTTTCATTTACTAGTTCTTTCTACAACGGTCATAAATAATACTACCCCCTCCCATGTGTCGAAATATGTAGCAAATGTTATCTCTTGTGTGTGGCAAGATTAAAACACAGGGTAATGGTTTTAAAACAATGTGTACTGGTTCATTGTTCAATGTTATAAACCAAATAGAACACTGATTTTTTATATACTTTTTTATTGTTATTTACAACTGTATATAAATTATAATCATTAAACCCCAAGGGTATGTGGCAAGTTTTGACACTAGGGACATCAGTTCAATTTTTTTTTTGTAGAAGATCACAATGCAATGTTACAGGTAATTAAAAATTATTTCAATTTATAACAAGAGCACCGCCTTGCGGGTGCAGACCGCTCATCTATTTTCTTTTTAAAGGTGAAGGGACTCTCATTTTCAATCACAAAGGAGGGAGGGGTGGAGTGAAGAGAGGTGTATAGTGTGGGGGTGTGGACATTTATTACATTATTTTCCAAAAATGCGAAAAAAAATGCAAACAAAATAAAAAATCGGGGTGGGGGGTGAGGGGGTGGGGGGTGGGGGGGTGGGTGGGTGTGTGGGGTGGGTGGGGGGTATTCTTGGGTGCGATGGTTGGACGGTATTTCAAACATAAAATAATAAAAATAAATATTTGTGTTTTTTAACCGTTTCAAAAAAAAGACATTTGGGGGGATGGGGTGGGGGGTATAGTGTGAGGGTGTGGTGGTCATTTGTGAGATGATCTTAAAAAAAAAAAAAAAAAAAAAAAAAATAAGGGGGGGGGGGGGGGATTCGGGTGGGGGAAGGGGGGGGGGGGGGTGGGTTGGGATTCTTGGGTGCGATGGTTGGACGGTATTTCAAACATAAAATAATAAAAATAAATATTTGTGTTTTTTAACCGTTTAAAAAAAAACCATAATTTTTGTTGGGGGGGGGGGGGGGGTGGGGTGGGGTGGGAGAGGTATAGTGTGAGGGTGTGGTGGTCATTTGTGAGATGATCTTAAAAAAAAAAAAAAAAAATATAGGGGGGGGGGGATTTGGGGGGGGGGGGGGGGAGGGCACGGGGGATGGTTTGGGTGGAGTCTATTGTGGTATGTCAGGTAAGAGTAGTTTTGTCAAAGTATCTATCAAATCTAATCATAAATAAAGAAGGTATGGCAATTTTAGCAAAATTTAATAATTTGACCTTGAGAGTCAAGGTCATTCAAAGGTCAAGGTAAAATTAAACCTTGCCAGGTACAGTAACCTCATGATAGCATGAAAGTATTTGAAGTTTGAAAGCAATAGCCTTAATAGTTAAGAAGTAAAGTGGATCGAAACACAAAATTTAACCATATATTCAAAGTTACTAAGTCAAAAAAGGGCCATAATTCCGTAAAAATGACAACCAGAGTTATGCAACTTGTCCTTTTACTGTACTCTTATGATAGTTTGCGAGTGTTCCAAGTATGAAAGCAATATCTATGATACTTTAGGGGTAAAGTGGACCAAAACACAAAACTTAACCAAATTTTCAATTTTCTAAGTATGAAGGGCCCATAATTCCGTCCAAATGCCAGTCAGAGTTACATAACTTTGCCTGCAAAGTCCCCTTATGATAGTTAATAAGTGTTGCAAGTATGAAAGCAATAGCTTTGATACTGTAGGAATAAAGTGGACCTAAACACAAAACTTAACCAAATTTTCAATTTTCTAAGTATAAAAAGGGCCCATAATTCTGTCAAAATGCCAGTCAGAGTTACATTACTTTGCCTGCACAGTCCCCTTATGATAGTTAGTAAGTGTTGCAAGTATGAAAGCAATAGCTTTGATAATTACGGAATAAAATGGACCTAAACACAAAACTTAACCAAAATTTTCAATTTTTTAAGTATAAAAAGGGCACATAATTCTGTCAAAATGCACGCCAGAGTTATCTAACTTTGCCTGCACAGTCCCCTCATGATAGTAAGTAAGTGTTCCAAGTTTGAATGCAATAGCATTGATACTTTCTGAGAAAAGTGGACCTAAACGCAAAACTTAACCAAAATTTTCAATTTTCTAAGTATAAAAAGGGCACATAATTCTGTCAAATTGCACGCCAGAGTTATCTAACTTTGCCTGCCCAGTCCTCTCATGATAGAAAGTAAGTGTACCAAGTTTGAATGCAATAGCATGGATACTTTCTGAGAAAAGTGGACCTAAACGCAAAACTTAACCGGACGCCGACGCCAAGGTGATGACAATAGCTCATAATTTTTTTTCAAAAAATAGATGAGCTAAAAACAATAAATATAAACTAAAGTGAACTAGATATGTCAAAAACACCAATGCTCCCACAATGCCTTTGACCAGCAGCTGTATAATTTCGACACTTGACCTTTGATCACTACACAATGTGACATTGTCACACTGTCTCTAAACCCTGTCTTATATTGGCAAAATATAGATTAGACCGACAAAGATGTGCTTTTAGTCTCAAATTATGTACGGGCAAAAAATAGCTATTCCACAAAAGAACAAGAGCACCGCCTTGCGGGTGCAGACCGCTCATCTATTTTCTTTTTAAAGGTGAAGGGACTCTCATTTTCAATCACAAAGGAGGGAGGGGTGGAGTGAAGAGGGGTGTATAGTGTGGGGGTGAGGACATTTATTACATTATTTTCCAAAATTGCGAAAAAAAAATCGGGGGGGGGGGGGGGGGGGGTTCAAACATAAATTAATAAAAATAAAAATTTGTGTTTTTTAACCGTTTCAAAAAAAAGAAATTTGGGAGGGTGCGGGGGGGGGGGGGGGTATAGTGTGAGGGTGTGGTGGTCATTTGTGAGATGATCTTAAAAAAAAAAAAAAAAAAAAAAAAAAAAAAAAAAATTAGGGGGGGGGGGGGGGGGGGGGGATTCGGGTGGGGGGAGGGGGGGGGATTCTTGGGTGCGATGGTTGGACGGTAGTTCAAACATAAATTAATAAAAATAAAAATTTGTGTTTTTTAACCGTTTAAAAAAAAAAGAAATTTGGGAGGGTGGGGTGGGGGGTATAGTGTGAGGGTGTGGTGGTCATTTGTAAGATGATCTTAAAAAAAAAAAAAAAAAAATTAGGGGGGGGGGGGGTGGGATTCGGTGGGGGGGGGGTCTTGGGTGCGATGGTTGGACGGTAGTTCAAACATAAAATAATAAAAATAAATCTTTGTGTTTTTTTAACAGTTTCAAAAAAATAATTTGGGGGTGGGGGGTGGGGTGGGGGGTATAGTGTGAGGGTGTGGTGGTCATTTGTGAGATGATCTTAAAAAAAAAAAAAAAAAAATAGGGGGTGGGGGATTCGGGTGGGGGGGGGGGGGAGGGCACGGGGGATGGTTTGGGTGGAGTCTATTGTGGTATGTCAGGTAAGAGTAGTTTTGTCAAAGTATCAATCAAATCTAATCATAAATAAAGAAGTTATGGCAATTTTAGCAATATTTAATAATTTGACCTTGAGAGTCAAGGTCATTCAAAGGTCAAGGTAAAATTCAACTTGCCAGGTACAAGAACCTCATGATAGCATGAAAGTATTTGAAGTTTGAAAGCAATAGCCTTAATAGTTAAGAAGTAATGTGGATCGAAACACAAAATTTAACCATATATTCAAAGTTACTAAGTCAAAAAAGGGCCATAATTCCGTAAAAATGACAACCAGAGTTATGCAACTTGTCCTTTTACTGTACCCTTATGATAATTTGCGAGTGTTCCAAGTATGAAAGCAATATCTATGATACTTTAGGGGTAAAGTGGACCAAAACACAAAACTTAACCAAATTTTCTAAGTATAAAGGACCTATAATTCCGTCCAAATGCCAGTCAGAGTTACATAACTTTGCCTGCACAGTCCCCTTATGATAGTTAATAAGTGTTGCAAGTATGAAAGCAATAGCTTTGATACTGTAGGAATAAAGTGGACCTAAACACAAAACTTAACCAAATTTTCAATTCTCTAAGTATAAAAAGGGCACATAATTCTGTCAAAATGCTAGTCAGAGTTACATTACTTTGCCTGCACAGTCCGCTTATGATAGTTAGTAAGTGTTGCAAGTATGAAAGCAATAGCTTTGATAATTACGGAATAAAATGGACCTAAACACAAAACTTAACCAAAATTTTCAATTTTTTAAGTATAAAAAGGGCACATAATTCTGTCAAAATGCACGCCAGAGTTATCTAACTTTGCCTGCCCAGTCCCCTCATGATAGTAAGTAAGTGTTCCAAGTTTGAATGCAATAGCATTGATACTTTCTGAGAAAAGTGGACCTAAACGCAAAACTTAACCAAAATTTTCAATTTTCTAAGTATAAAAAGGGCACATAATTCTGTCAAATTGCATGCCAGAGTTATCTAACTTTGCCTGCCCAGTCCTCTCATGATAGTAAGTAAGTGTACCAAGTTTGAATGCAATAGCATTGATACTTTCTGAGAAAAGTGGACCTAAACGCAAAACTTAACCGGACGCCAACGCGGATGCCGACGCCGACGCCAAGGTGATGACAATAGCTCATTTTTTTTTTTCTAAAAATAGATGAGCTAAAAATAAATAAATCTTTGCAATCCAGGAATGCTGCCTACATTTAAGTCCTCTCCCCTACAGAGTGCCTCGTATCTCTTGTACTCCTCCCCACTGCGATACTCATCCAACTGTCGCTTGTTGACCACCGTTCCATCATCACCTCGCCTACGAGAGTCCTTCTCCTCGCTCTCAAGCATCTTCTGGTAGTATGCCTTGTTAGCACGAGCCCTCTGGTGCGATGGATCTACAAGTGCAATATCAAGTTAGTTGGGAATGTTTAAAAGGGAGCCAAAGCCCCTAGGGAGCTCTAATGAGACCAGAAAGAACTGTTTTGATTTGATGTTTCCAAACAAATGTTAGAATATTGGTAAGGTATCATAAGAACAAGAAATGTCATGACGATTGGATAAAAATGTGACTTCCTGAGCATTCACAAGGTTTTCCTTAATTGCCCAATTACCAGGAAGCCATGCAATAGGGAAAAAAATGTACTTGATCAAGGTATCATAAGAATATGACATTCCATTTGCCTATCGCTTTAACAAAATGTAAACCACATCAAGTTATGTTCAATGTACCTAGGTTACCATCCAACAATTTTTAAAAAAAGCCCCTTGTCAGGCCACTTGCCATTTTTTACTTTGGCTTTATCCCTAAAAGAACATGCGTTCTGAGATAGAATCATGAAGATTAGACAAAAAGTGACTTCTTGGCTCATGGTTTTACTACAACACCAGAAAATACCCTGTATTCATAAGAAGGATTAATATGACATTAAAAATAATTGATTTTCAAACGTTTGAGTTTCATAAAAACAGTTTTCTTGCTGTTCCCAAGAATAACTTACATTATAACTAAACATTTTTTTATCATATTATTTAAAGTTTTAAAGAGTATGATGTTGAGAACCTTGTTTCACCTTGTTAAACTTCTGACTAAACTACAATGAACATACCAAGCTGCAGCATCTCATCGGTCAGTGTCAATGCCCTCCACACATTGCCTTGCTGCAATACAGAAAGAAACACTTGAACTCTTTAGCACTTAACAAGCATTTCTTTTTAAAAGCCAGGAATGTGTGAATTTTGTTTCATCTGGACACTTGATTCCATGTTCATCCACTCATTTTGTAAAGTGAATATTTTGTATGTTGTTCTAAGAAAGCTGCTGATACGAAGTTTACTAACTTATTTTTTCACCAAATCTATATAAAGAGAATTGGTATGTCATTAATGAATTTTTATGTCATAAACAAAATTGGAACATATCAATGAATGCAGACTTTTTTTAATCAAGTCTATTATTCATTCTAATTCCTCAAAAAAGGTGACTATGAGCTTTGCTTTCAAAAAGAGTTTTGGTGAAATTATAGTGTCTTTTATTAGCTATTTATACAATAACATAATCAGGTTTAGACAGGAATACTATGAAAAAAAATCCTTTTAAAATAAAACAATTCATTTTAACATTAATCTTACCTGTGTATACGATGACATTCACCATGCGGCCACTCAATGTTGTACTTTAATTTTATCTTACCGTTTTGTTTACAATATGCCATTTAATATCCCATGACAACCTGTACCTTATAATGAGCAAACTGCAGATAATCGAGGATAATGCCAGCGGTCTCATTGACATTGGGTTTGAGCATTGACCTCTCATATGCCTCCTCCATCCACATGATGGTGTGATAGAAGTCCTCCCCCAGGTAGGCCTGCCTCCCCACCTCAAAGCAGTCTGCGACTGAAAGGCCAGCCATACAGATGATGACTGTGTCTTACTTTTATCAGATGCGTTGTACCATGTCATGTGCGCTGCATGTTGTTACTTTCACATACATCACACCTTGTCAATGGATGCTTTTATTACCAGTTATGTCAAACCTCTTCAACTGCACTGCATGCTGTTAGTCTCTATCTGTGTTAGATGCCATACCGTTTCTCTCATTGAGATTTCACAACATTCAGAAACATGCAGTTGTTATTACTTTTTTTTAAACATAACTCATTAATTCTTATCCATGCACTTGTTTATTTCCGCAAAACAAACTTACCTCATAAAACTTTCCCATGTTGACCAACAACCAATCCTTCTCTAAATTCTTACTCAAATATTAACAAGAGCTATCCCAAAACACTTTGCTCGACTATTCTTCTACAAAAACTGTGTCCATGTAAAAAAGTAGATTTGCAACTGTCCACAATACAATACAAAATGTCAACAAACTTATATATTAAGTTTAAATTGAATACCTGTTGTTAAAATAGTGATAAGGAGATGTTGAATGTTTACCTTAAACAAATTTTTAAGTACAAAAAAGGGCATAATTTTGCTAAATTGCAGGTCAGAGTTATAGAACTTGGTCAGTGACCACACACAATAAGGCTTAATACATGTGTCAAGTTTCAATTGAATAACTGTAGTTAAATCAGTGATATGGTCAGATGCATGCTTACCTTCAACAAGGCATTACAAAGATGCCGACAGCAGTGCCAACAAATGGCTGAGAAGAATAGCTTGGGCTATTTGGAGACAGGGGTGTCAATTGTCCCAAATTTGAAATCCGGAAAATTAAGCCGTAGGATAAAGGGAAGAGAGGGCCCAACCCCCGAGCCCTAGCTTATTCATTTTATTGTTCTTTTTTTTAATAGTCTTTCTAGGTGCAATTTCTGGTGAGTACAATGCGAAATATTATAAACCAAACCATCCGTAACACCGCATGTGTATTTGTCATTCTAAACAAATGATATTAAGAACATCGAAATTAAATTAAAATCGACAAACCAGCGTATCCGAAAACGACTGTCCGAAAACATGTCGCGATACATCATTTGCAAATGAAATAAAATATGCATATCGTTTGACTGCAGAAAATGAAAACCAGTAACCAGTAACCTAGCAAATACGCAGTCAATATATAATTTGATTAACATATTGTTTTAAATTTTGATATTGCAGTGCTTTACTTCGCCAGTTACTGCTTATGTCAGTGCCAGCCGCTTACCAATCAGAAATCAATAAATAAAATCGGTACTAAGCGCAAATGTCTGGAATGCCGACGATGCTATAACAATATTCGTTCTGAAATGATCCCGCACTAAAAGAATTTTGTCCCTACCCCCACCCGCCTTAAACAAACTCATCGGATTTACATTCACCTCAAAATCAACCCTGGCCGGCTCAAATCCGGATTTCCGGAATAATCCGGAAAATTGACACCCCTGGGAGAATAAGCGTGGTAGATATATGTCAAAAGGCATACTTGTATAATAATTGAAACTCTACCAGGTTCCTTACACAAGCCAACCTTGAACTGAGCGAATGCCAGGTAGTCTAGAATGGAGGCTGTGCTAACTCCAGGATCACCACCCTCCATCTCCTCTTCTTTCATCTTCTGTAGGGCTTCCTCCATCCACATGATTGTGTGGTAATAATCCTCAGTATTGTATGCAAGACGACCAAGCTCGAAACAGTTCCATGCTTAAAATTGCAACATTTCAGTACATAATATAAATATCATGCTGTTCAGGCAGAATTAGCTCGACGAGGGTAATTAGTAAAGGGGTTAAATGAAATAATTAACACTCATTAATACACATATTGTCACAAATACATACAATATTTTTATTTGAAAGTGACATTAGGCTGCATGCAATGTATTATACAATTGATTGTTAAATATTTATCCATTCATTGAAGAAGATACAAAAGTAGAAAGTTCAAAATAAAACTTGTAATTTGGTGTAGCACACATAATACTAGTATACCTATCTAGTAAATGATTGTATGAAACATGTGCTCTGAAGGACACTTGTATATTACCAAAAATGGTTAACATGTCAATACACCACATGAAAAATCTGTCAAAGGCCATTCACCATGAATGGCTACAAACTTAAATAATCAGGTTGCCCTTGCTTTCTTTGTACCGGTAGATACCTTTATTAAGTATAAGATTTTTTACAGTAGACCCTATCTTGTTTTTCTTCAAATCAATTGCCAATAACAAACAGTGTTGATGTTTTTTTGGTCAATAATAACTATCAAGAGCACACACATTGACTCTATAATCACATCACTTCAATACAAGCACAAAATCAAGGGGCTGACTGATCTGAAAATGGGTTCTTTGGCTGGGTATTTCATACCCTCCGAATGAGAATTTAAAAAGACTATTCAAGCAGGCAAGTACAGTTTTAAATCCGTAAAACAACAACTTACAATGTATATAAAATACCATATTTAGCGAGTTATAAGTAACATCTGAGTATAAGATGCATTTCTATCATTTTCTAACTTTGTCCATACATATGATGAACTGGAGTATAAAACGGTTATTAACTAAAATCTTCCCAAATATGCATTCACACATATTTATCCATGGAATTCCTAATTCTTTTTTATGTTTAATATCGGTCCAAGATGCAGGTTCAAAGGAATTGCTATTCAGTATTTGTTGTCATTTTTTTACCTTACATTTAGAAGTCGTTCAACCCATTCAAGGAATATCTAAAATAGTTATTGTAAGGTTTATAAAAAAATCCCATTTGTTTTATGCATTTATACATCTTATTTTTTTTAAAATTGTTGTTTATCTTCAGGATTTAGTATAAAAACCTTTTCCTGAACTGTTAATGAAACACAAAGTACGGGTATAACAGCCCTATATTTCTCATTGCATTAGGTATTCTCCCCATTATATTTCTACATTAAAAACTAGTTATTTAAACAACAATGAGATTCATTCATATTAATATTAAGATTACAATTGTTTGTGCATTCCTTTCAGTGTTGCTTAACAAAAACGTATAATGGATTGAAACACCATTGTTGATATGGTTGTTTAAATGTAAAGATGTCCAATTGGTGTAGTGGATATGATCCCTACTGTGGGACCATTCTTTAGATTTCCTCCATAGACACTATGTACTATGTCTCAGGAAAGGGACTCCAGCGCATTTCAAATAAGCCTTAGGCTTTCTTTGCAATCGAGCTAAAATAAATAGGTTTCAACTAAATGTAAAGATGTTAGAAATCCAAAAAAGGTTGTAATCGCAACCTACCATCCAGTTGACTGGACACCACACCTCCAACATTTCCACGGGCTAGATCTGTAGTCTGCAGTTGGTACGTGTCTTGCAGACGCAGCAGTGCACTAACTGACCCTGACAGATCTTCATATGTAGGCAGGTACTCCCGTAATTCTTCAATCTTATTTAGCAAAACTGGAAAATAAGATAAACCCATACAGCCAACAATGATCATAGGTGCGTACTACTACACCAGAAACTCATTTAATTTAATTACTGCTAAGACAGAGTTTTGACAGGACCACTTCCAAATAGTTGCACTTGATTCTTTAGTCCTAAGTGTAAAAATGGGTTGGTAAATATGGGCTGTTTGATCCCAAGAATTTCCTTTTTACAATTGTCCAGTAATATCAATCCATTGTAATTTAATGTGTGAGTAGATTCTATGATTTCATAACTTTTTAAAGCCCAGAGGGCATCCTGCATATATCTATATAAGCAACAATTGTGTAGGTATCAAAGGGTTGTCGCAAAAGGTGTCTGTTGATGCCACACATAAGAGTTAATCTGCTTAACCTGTCATGAACTGACTATCAGTTTCAATATGCAACTACCATACCTCAAGTATTCAAGACCTTCATCTTGAAGCTGACTGACTGCCTAATGCATTGTTTAAATGGGATAAATATTTGAGGCAACTTTCTTGAAAATCCTTTCAAAGGCATAGGAGATATTGAATTGAAATGAATGAACATTTTCAAACATTCAACTGAAAAGTGCTATCTGGACCTTTAATTGACGTGAATGGCTTCTGAAACTGTCTCTGTGAGCATCAAGATTGACTCATAAATGAGACACTTAAGAGTGGTTATCAGGGTTTTTCTCAGATTTCACTTACAACATAGTTTAAGGGTGCAAGTGACATAACTCAGTTTAAATGTTGTCAAGTTAAACATTCTGACCAAGTTTCATGGATTTATAAATGTGGCCTCTACAGTGGTAAAAAGGTTTTTCTGAGATTTCACCTGGTGACCTAAGCTTAGCTTCACATGACCCAGATGCAAACGTGGCCTGTTTTTGTCAAGATAAACATTCTGTCCAAGTTTCATCAAGATTGACTCATAAATAAGACATTAAAGATTTAGAGTGGTTATCAGGGTCTTTTTCCTCAGATTTATTGATTGAATAGTGTTTCTAGTGTGATAATTACAAACGGCATTCCCATAACCCTCTCCTGCTCCCTAGCAAGGGATTTATAATGCTCAAATAAAAGGTGTCTTGTTTAATATTATAACATGTACATCATAACAATATACTTGTCAACTCTCAATGTAAACTGACAGGAATCCCTACCATCCCTGCTGTTGTTTTTTAGCGTGTGTTCAATGTCCTTGTCCCAGTCGAGTGTGAAGTGCTTCACAAACAGGTAGGCGTTCACAGGGTTGCCCAGGTAGTAGTCCGGGTCCTGTAGAGCTGTGGTGCTATGGTCCTCAAACTCATCAGCCAGCCTGCAACACATACACATAAATATCCTCTCTAGTATGTTACATGTTTCCTGATAGCCAAACCCACTCCCCAACACTCAAACACTAATATACTCTCAAGAACATGCTTTCAAACCCCTCCCAAACAATGAGATCTGTTGGTAGTCTAAATGTTTAGACCCATTTATTTATTATTTATTTTTACTTATTACGGTTTAGTGTCTGAAACCTTAATTCATGAACTACAACCACTATCACCTATGTTAATGTTACTTCAGACTTGCAAGTAATAATTGGATTTACACAATGTCACTATTTTATCCATAGAAAAGGGCAATTATAAGTTCTATTAGTATGGGGTACATGTACATGTATAATTATAAAGTAAATTTAAACCAAGAAAATGTGAGTGTTTCCTTATCAGACAAATTATTATTAGAAAATATCATCTATACAAATTTAAATCAGAATTGCAAAATAAAATTGTTTTTATGAGTACATGTATATTATCATTTTTAGCAATGCCTTATGAAGAAATTCAGTTTTGTTACTTAAGCTAACTAATGCGTGACTATGTTGGAGGAGCTTGACGCATGCCTTCCACTGACATTTGTCCTGATATTTTACGGTATCCATACATTCGTTCTTAAGGCCAATCATTCTGGTGCTAATTTTGACAAGGTATACATTTGTTCCTATGTTGTTTTGATAATCCGGACAATGTTCCTACACTATTTTGACAACCTGGACATTCGTTTCTACATTATTATGAGAGCCTGGATATTATTTTCTATATTTATTAAACATTATCGACTTTGGCTCCCATAAGTAGATGCAAAATGTAACAACAGAGCATACACTATTCAAAGGTCATCACCTTTAATTAGCTGACAATTCAATTAACCTAACTTAATAACAGTAAGCCAATTCAAAATGTGCTGACCAATGTGATTTTAATTAATTAGTTGTTTTATTTCCTTCACAAAATTGGCACTCATTCTAATGAATGTAACTTTGGAACCATTGTCTAGGATTAAAACATTCCTATGTGTCAAAATAACATAGGAACGAATGTCACGGTCGTCAGAACGATAAAGGAACAAATGTCCGCCTTGTCAAAATAAGCGTAGAAAGGATTGTCCTTGGGAGGCAATGTCCGGGATTCATAAATAACGGCATGAAGAAATAATCCCTCCAAGACTAATACCCAACAGGAAATATGCCAGCCCTCCCATGCACTTATTTTCCTCCTTGAACACTGAGCCACTTGGACACTCATCCTTCCATTGTTTTGTCAAACCCACTCAGGCATATGCTACCTGTCCCCACACCTACTTTTTTTTCAGCCCAGACACCGACTCCCTTGACACTTGTCCTTCAATTGTTTTGTCTATTGTTAATTAATAAATATTAAACGGGTAAATATGGCAAGTGATTTTTTCACATGTTAAAAAAATAAAACAAATGCAATTTTTAATTAAACAACATTAGGCATCAATTTATCAACGTTAGGTCAGTTCATGTACGGCTAAATGGTTCTTGTAATTAAATTAATAGAGAAACATGGTGTTGCATGCAAAAATGCACATTTAAGCAGGGACCTTTACTTGTATAGGTCCCTGATTTAAGTAATGTTTCCCAATCATTGAACATGTGTTATGATATTATCAGGTGTCAATGCAAGGATATGTCAAATTAAGAGTTCCATTGATAAGCCATTGGTTAAATGGTCATTCTTCCACAGATGTATTGACAATTGTAAGCCACATGTGCTGTTCATTACACTACAGCCATATCAGATGTGCTGTTTCTTATCTATCTTCACATCTTCATTTCTAAACAAACACATGCCATTATGAGCATACACCAATTGGTGGCTGGTTTTACATTTGATTGGACACATGATCACACAAAACCTTTACTTGAAAGAAGTTTGTAATTTAACACTTGAACTCAAACAGAAACACAAAAGCAGAAATACTATCTTTTTTTCTCAACCCCTTTAATCAAGATAGTAGCAATACCATTAAAAACAGCCAAAATAATTTAAATTTAAACTTAAAATCTGCTTGATAAAGAAAGGTAAAACAAGGGCATTACTTTATTATTAAATTAATGAAATGTTTGCCATTTTCAGAAAAGAAGTATTACCGTCTTTATTCCAAGCAACTTTTTCTCGTTGTCTATCATCAGAACATTTAAGATTAATTTCCCTAGAAGTTCTTCCTTTTTACGACTCTTTTATTCATCAGTCAGCTTTTGTTGGAGAATAATAGGAAACCCAATCAACTCCAATGGAAATAAAGCTTCCATAAACTGCAGCATGGCCATATATTGCCAATAAAGATCCTAGGGAGAGGGGAAACAAGTCATCTAACAAACTGTCAGTTTATATACCCAGTATTCAATCATTGTGTCCACAAGGGGCTTCAGAGGCAAACACAATCCTGTAAATAAATACTTTGTCTCTAATTCTTACTAAGATGGATAGATATTATTTGTATTACTTTCCACCAGTATTATACTATTGACTTGAGTATTAAAGCTGAATTGACTGCTTTGGACTGACATTAGGCTGAACAGAAATTTGTTAATTTATTACTTTAATAGTTTAGTTATTTCACAAATTAATTGGTCTCTTGTTTTCAAAAATACTAGCTTAACTATGATTTACGAACTATTACCCGTACAGTTTTAGAGAACTTTTCTATCTTTCTGTTGTTGTTTTTTCAAAATTAATTGTATCCTTCATATTCACTGATTAATACTTCAAAGCAGCCAGCAATATGCAACTTGATCCTTATTTTTAAAATTGGGCATTTAACATCAAAGGAATGACTCAGATTATTGCCAACCTTGAAATCTCTAGATGTCATGGTTGATGATTCCAGAACTTGTTTACCCACATCCATAAACTGCATATACAACTTATCTACATCAATAATTAGAGGAGTGCAGATTTCCATACACATTTTTATGGTTATGATGATTTAACACCAAATTCTTTAATTGAATTCTTCCAAACATAATCAATTATCTTTTTTAGGAAGCAAATTTGAAATATTTCAGGAGAACTGTTCAGAGTTGTGACCGTAAAGTAATTAAATTAATAAAACTGTATTTTGAATCTTATTCTTTATAGGCCTACAACAAATTGATCAGATATTCTTCAGATATGTGGCAGATAAAAAAATTAAATCGAAATAACAATAGTTGTTTTTTTTCCCTAAAACTTTTTTTCACTACAACATTTTTTTTTGTGAAGAAAAGTTGTTTTCTTGTTTATTATAAAGTTAAGCCTAAATATTTTATGACATACATGGACTTTTGCACAGATTTGTCATTTAATGCTTTAAATTGATAAATGTAAAGATTGGAACTAAAGAGTTACAGTATATATTTAAACAAAAATTAAGAGAGAAAAAAAGGATTCCAAACATGGGCTTAAACCACTGAACCTTGGAGTAAATGTCTAATGCTTAAACCACTGAGCCTTCAGTGAATTGTCCAGGACACTGCAAATTATATGACAGGGCTTCATATGATATGATCCAGTTGGTTTTCCAAATAACAAACCTAACATTGACACACATAACACAACTCAACCTGGAACGAATTTGATCATGTTCAAAAAGTTGTTATACATACTAGCGAGTTCAATTTTATAGGAGAAAACTATAAAGGGAAGTACAACAAATAAAAATTGTTACATTAACAGTACACAATCATACCTAGTCAGTTTGTTGAGTCTCTCCAGTTCATCAGCCACATATTTTCTGATCTCCTGCGCAATGTCGCGCTCGGCATACAGCGCTGTCTGTAGATGGGCCATGCTAGAAAACAGCTCACCGTGGCCCGAACCTGAAGCACTGGCCAGCACCATTACCAGCAAACATCCCTTGTACATCGCTGCTTCCATTCACTATCTTGAAGGTTAAGCGCTAAAGTTTCAGAGATGCTGTTTATTTGTTTGTGTGAACAATTAATAGACTGTAGTCTATACTTTAAACCTTTCAGACTTGATTGGCAGATTTCAGATAATTGGTTTACACTTTTTTGCACAACAAGCCACTTGTGGCACCGAGTCAACACGTGTACAATATTTGTTTCTAGAATAAACGTGTCCACGTATGCAAAGTGTTTACGTGGGGATCAACACTACGGAAATGCCAGGAAAGTTTGAAGAGTGAGTATCATATTACCTCTGTCTGGCAGAATAAGAAGATGGGTGCGTCCAATAACACAACAACAACAACAAAATGTCAACATATATATTTTCAGATTTAACAATATCTTATCAACATGAAAGCTCGTCGAGAGTTGTTTAAATAATATGTATTATTCTTTTCCTACAAGAAATTCCGATTACCGCAATCATTATCAACGGAATAACGTAAACAAACACTAGTATGACATATACGTGTTTAACCCATTTAGGCGAGTCCATTAAATTGTTTATGTCACGTGATAGTCATATGATCGTTTTAATACGTTCGTGCCCAGACGACATCGAACCTCACATTTCACAGAGAATCGTCTGCAAGCGAGACAAGTAGCCAATTAGTTTTAATGATTTTTTTGGAAGATTTTGGAGCTATAAAAGATGAGAGATGTCAATATTTTGGTCCAGAAAGATCAGCTTAGATAGATTAGCTCATGTATTCCTGCAAATAAGGATTAAATTATAATTTATTTGAGAAAATAAATGCGCATTCATGTTGTACATATCATGTTCTGACTAACATGTTGGGATTTAAATATGGTCTTAAAGAGATTATTGTTATTTTGGGAAAAAATATTTATTTTCTAGAACATGGAGAATTTTCAAATTAACATGATCATTTAAATCCCAAAGACATACATCTGTGTATTACATATTAATATACTGTATATACACCATAGTCTCACATCAATATATTTCACCCAAATTACGACATGTAACGAAACAATTCATATTTCTCTTTTCAAGCGAGTATTTATAGATTTAAACAGTTAAATTGATTAAATCTTTAAGAGGAAATTTATTCCATCCTATTGTCCTATAATTTTAAATGAGAATTTACTAAAGCAATGTCCCATTATTGGTAGCGAACATATTTTTGGCTGTAATTTAAGTTCATTTCATTCATAACAGTTTTACTATTAGTATTCAAATCAATACAACTTTTTTTCATGTGTGTGGGAATGTAAACTAAATATGAATAATTGTAATTTTGTAGAGGTAGTTGTAAAATAAATATTAATAATGCTGAATGGGTCAAGTTTCCCACTGGTACTACTTGCCCGTACACCGGGTACTTTGAAGTATACTTCACGGTACACCGATTATCAAATTATACTTTTCGGTACCATGTTATACTTACTACCCCATCTTTCCTAATAAAAAAAATTTGTTCCAAAAATTTTTCGTACCCAATTTTATTTCGTACTTAATTTTTTTTCGTATCCAAATGTTTTTGTTTTATAGAATTTTTCGTACTTAAAATTGTACTACCCAAATTTTATTTCGTACCCACATTTTTTTGGCATTATTTTTTTGTAATTAGGGTCCGAAAAAAATTTGGGTAAGAAAATTTCGAGTACGAAAAAAATTATGCCAAAAAAAATTTGGGTAAAAAAAAAAATGATTGAGTATGGGTACAAATGGGTACAAAAAAAATTGGGGTACGATAAACAATTTGGGCATGATAAAATTTGGGAATGAAAAAAATTGGGTCCGGAAAAAAATTTGGATACAAAAATAAAATTGGGTCCGAAAAAAAAAATGGGTACGAAAAATGTTGGGATGTTTTTTTATTAGGAAAGATGGGGTACCTGTTAGTATAACAGTGTACCCAATAGTATCATTTGAAAATCTGTGTACGGTGAAGTATACTTCAAAGTACCCAGGGCACGGGGAAGTAATACCCGTGGGGAACTTGACCCATTCAGCATTAATGAAAAGTGACAACACATTTTATCTGTAATAATAATTTAATTTCAATAACATAATAGTTGGCACTAAACAGCAGCATATTTCTTCAAATATACATGATATATACATGATACTAGTCTGCAATGCATGATGGGTCACTTACATACAATATTAGTATTATTGCTCAATCACATTATAGAAGAATTGCTGGTAAGCCTCTTTTTTTACAATTTTGAGAAATTGACACATACCCACACAATTGGGAATTTGATTGTCAATTTACTTTAAATTGGTAAAATAGAACCTTATAACAGATATAAAATCAGCAAGACAAACCCTGGTCAAGAATCATGAAATACTGTTTTTTAAACTCTTCCTGGACTAGCTTTTTGTAACTCATTTTTGTTTACTATAAATTTTCTATTTGTCTCAAAATCCAAATAAACACTGAGCACCTGAATGGTATTGGCACATATATAATTGTTGAAAGATAGAACCCATAATACATTTCCTGATAGACAATTTGAATTAACTCAGAATATTTATACCGGTTATAACCACAAATACAAATAAACTTCTTCACATTTACCACATTAAAAACTACAATACTGTTATATAAGGCCTGTGAGTCATACTTTTCATATCTGTTTTAACATTTGGTCATTAATTGATGCTTGCACAGAAATTTCCTAAGCATTATTTGCACAAAGCCTAATTCCACCATTGTACTAAACCTGACAAAAACGTTGACAATATTGTTGTTGGTCTTGATCAATACAAACACTTTCCTTAACAAAGTGACACATTTTTGTAATGATTCTCAGAACAATTTAATATAAAATCTATTCGATTTCTCTTGGACCCCTAACTGTATTGAATGTAACACCGGGAAATCTATTTACATGTATTATAAGAAGCATGCACATTTTGAGACCTGCATTGTATCCATGATGAAATTGTATCATACTGTTTTGCCCACAGAACGTTTTTCTTATTAACATATCCAAGACATGCGAGCAAATGCAGATGAAACCCAACTTGATATTTGTTAATTTGTGTGGTGATCAGTTGACTTCTGTTATAAGTATTTTGAAAATACCTTTAACATGTGGTGGGTTAAGGTACTGCCCTTTACCATCTTAAAGGCCTGATCAAAGTTAAATTGTAACAAGGGCTGTTTGTAAAACATGCATGCCCCCCATATGGGCTGTCAGTTGTAGTGGCAGCCGTTGTGTGAATACGCTTTTTGTCACTGTGGCCTTGACCTTTGACCTAGTGACCTGAACATCAATAGGGGTCATCTGCCAGTCATGATCAAAGTACCTATGAAGTTTCATGATCCTAGGTGTAAGCTTTCTTCCGAGTTATCCTCCGGAAACCATTTTACTGTGTCAAGTCACCGAGACCTTTGACCTAGTGACCTGAAAATCAATAGGGGTCATCTGCGAGTCATGATCAATATACCTATGAAGTTTCATGATCCTAGGTATAAGCTTTCTTGAGTTATCATCCGGAAACCATTTTACTGTGTCGAGTCACCGTGACCTTGACCTTTGACCTAGTGACCTGAAAATCAATAGGGGTCATCTGCAAGTCATGATCAATGTACCTATTAAGTTTCATGATCCTAGGCGTAAGCGTTTTCAAGTTATCACCCGGAAACCATTTTACTGGTTCTAGTCACCGTGACCTTGACATTTGACCTAGTGACCTGAAAATCAATCGGGGTCATTGCAGGTCATGATCAATGTACCAATGAAGTTTCATGATCCTAGACTTAAGCTTTCTTGAGTTATCATCCGGAAACCATTCAGTGGACGGACCGACTGATATGAGCAAAACAATGTACCCCCTCTTCTTCAAAGGGGGGGCATAAATAGTAAATAAAGATAAGTTGTATAATATAAATAAACCACAAATAAATATTGCCCAACAAAAAATGTAGCCTTTTGACTAAACATTAATGCTATAAATAATGAATACCTGGTAAATTCATTGTCAGACAATTGCAATTAGCAAGATGCCATAAACAGTGGTGCCTCCACAGCATATGCTTGGACAGAATTATTAACTTGGCAATCATCTAAACATTAAAGTAATTCATCTGTTTTGAGCACAATGCACAAAGCAGTTAAAGAGAAGTTAAGTACACACAATTTTGACGCTTATTAATTTTTAAGTAGAAAAACAGACAAAGGCCGAACTTCAGCCAAAACTGGTCACAATAAAAATTCCTTTCTCTATAATCATCTACTCATAACAAAAATACTTTCTTTGCAATCATCTTCACATGAAACTCATTCAGTTGATAAAGTTTGAACTACATCTTGCAAACATTATAAGAGGAATTCAGTACACACAATTTGGAGGCTTTATATGGTGGAAAAAAAAACAAAAGACCATAATTCCGCCAAAATTTAATTCTTAACAATAATGATAGTTGAGTACATAAAATGGGGGAGGAATATATATTCTAAAATTGTGTTTACTATCATCTACACATTCATTTAACTGTCAAAAATTTATCGAAATTCACACAGCTGTTAAGGGGGAATTTAAAACATAAGCTTTTTAGTGGAAAGACAGACCAAGGGATATTATGCTGCAAAAACTGGTTGCGATGTAAATCTTTCGATAAGGATCATCTATACCCTAAGGTCATTTAGATGTGTAAATATTAACCAAATTCACACAGCTGTTGAAGAGCAGTTGAGACACAAGTTTCAGGACAGACGCCCAAAGTGATTTTAGTGTAACCCCTTAACATTGTATTGAGGTGTATACATATAGTAAAAAATCATTCAGACATAGGAAATATTCAAACAAAATACATCTACTGGTAGATTGCAGAAGTAAAAACTTGTTTTGCTTAACAGGTAACATGTGATAAATAATTCTTCATTATTGTTACCCTATATCCATTTATAAAATGCTCATGTCCATGCCAACATTTAAATAAAAAAGCAGACTTTTGCTAAACACTAAAATGATGTTCAAAGCATTGCAATAAATCTTAATGATTTAAAACACTCATACTTTTCAAATTTTCATAGCTTAACATTGCACATCTAACACATTAAGAAAAGCAAAGAAAAGAGATCAAAATTTACGAAAACAATTACTGTGAAACCATTTATTTTCATCAGCACACAATTTCGTAATTAAAAAAAAGAAAGACTATTTTGTCAGCACTTTAATTTGCCAATGTCTGATTTTGGAAAAAAAGCGTCAGTCAATATCCGATTCGTTTGAAATACATGTCTGCGATTTATCATCTAGTGTCCTGGTTTGCCACAAATGGTGGTGGTGAAAACGGATGACACTTGGGAGTCCTGTTTGTCTCATGCCAATTAAATAATCTTTTGTTATCTTCTGTGAAATCTTATCTTAACATTTGTACGTGGAACATTGGGGTCTTTTAAAATACCAAGATGATGTTGATTTTCATAATTATATCTCAACATTTTTATTGTTGGATTAATCGGGTCTGTCAAAGATAATAGGTTTGTTACGGATCCAAAATATGGGGCTATTCATATGTAGTTAAAATTGAAAAAGTACAAATAAATTGAGGATATTTGTTGGATTTGATGAAATATCGATTTTATTTCACAAGTGATCATATAAAACTATTTTCACGAGTGGCGCAGCCACAAGTGAAAATATGTATATGTTATGATCATGAGTGAATAAAAATCGATATCCCATCAAATCCAACAAATTTTCTTTTTATTTTCTGCTTTTTTCACCGTTTATTTACATTGTAAAATAGTTTAACTGGATAATTTCTCTGGATTTCTGACGTCATTTCGTCGAAAAAAAGACGTCATTTCTCAGTAAAACAGTAAAAAATATCGATTTTTTTCACTGTTATTTTTCGAAATATCAGTTTTATTTCACTAATATTTCTCTATAGGCCACCGGAAAGCATAAAATAAAATTTTGTAAACAATATTGTAATTTACCACAAAACACACCTGATATCTTAGCTTTAGGAGAATGTCCTTTATGTATAACATATATCCCAAATTGCATCAAGTTCTGGTTGAAAATCACCCGTATGGAAAATCATCGATATCCTAAACAGTGTCATAAAATGTTAGAAGAGTTAGATGATGCAGGTTCAAGGACATGGGCTAGTTATATCAGAGAATTACTATTTAGTTGTGGATTTGGTTAGGTTTGGTTTGCTCAAGGTGTCGGGCATGAAGACAATTTTATACATCTCATCTGTTCAAAACACGAATAGAAGATTGTTATCTTCAAGTATGGAAATCAAAAATTGATAATTCTCCTAAAGCTTTGCATTATAGATTTTTTTAAACTGATTTGTACTGTGAACCATATCTAAATATTAATTTGTCTTTTGTTTTAAGGAAAACTTTGTCAAGTTTTCTTTGCTCAGCGCATGACCTCATGATTGAGAAAGTTCGACACTTATTAATAGATAGAAATTTAAGATTTTGTCCATTATGTGTAAAAAATAATATAAGGGTAGTTGAGGTGAGTATCATTTCTTTTTTTAATGTAATGAATACAAAACATTTAGGCAAACATTCTTCAAAGCTGACTGGTTAAGAAACCGATCTCATCAAATGTTTTATACTATATTATGCTTAAAAGATGAATATAATATTATAAATATTACTAAGTTTTTGCATAACTCGCTTGTAAGAAGAAAAGAAATCTTAAACATACATACCTGAAATAGATTGTTGTATTGCTCTTTCTTACTTTTTAATCATGTGTATAAGGTTATCATTTGGGAAACTTTTTCTATTCTAGCATTAGTAAATTAAATGCTTGAGATAAATTAAGTGTATAACAACATGCTTTAATGTTCTTAAATGTATGATTATGTATCACTCTGTTTGACATAGTTTCATGTTAATGCTGTATTTTGGGTCAGTGGCCTATATTACCTAATAAACATGTCTATGTCTATGTCTAGTATTGGCCCTTATTATTACATGTATATGCCATTGACAAGTTCATTGTTATGATTATCGGAATAGCGGGACCAAATAACCGTTAATGAGTGTTTGAAAAAATGAAGCCAATTGCCAATTAGTCAACACCCTTGAATTTTGTTTAAACATCAGACATAATTATTCGTTAGGATCTTAAATTTTTTAATCGGTTCGGACGAAATAGACAAAAATAAATGCCTGACGAATAACAATGGTTTCACAGTATTATATTTATTCAATACATATCTGAAGGTGTTTAAAATAAAAGTCTTCATTATTGAAATTTTGCAAACACCGAGGACATTCATGAACTTGAACATTTGAGACTTTGGCTTCTGAATCAACATTAAGGTTGTTAAAGGCCACTGCCTTTGTTGCAATATTTAATGGCCGGGAAGTCTCCGCTGAAGACAGCTCAGCAGTTCTGACAGACTTTGAGGTGTGACCCTTGGAGAGGGCTTGTGAGGAGTTATGTGGGCTCTCCCCCGAATGCTTCTGTAGGGTAACATTGCTGGCCCGAGCGTCCTGTAGGGTTAGGTTCTTCTCCAAGGCATGCTTCTCCAGACTGAGCTCCTCATACTGATAACAACAACAACATGCATGTATTTAGTGTCAGTGTATACAGTGTCATCACGTCTATGAAAGTTTTATTTAGTTTAAAGTTTTGAACCTATTTATTTTAGCTTGATTGCATGGAAAGCCTACGGCTTATTTGAAATGCTTTCGAGTCACAAGAACCAGTACTTGAGTGTCTATGGGGGAATTCTAAAGAAGGCTCCCACAGTGGGGATCAAACCTGTGACCTCCCAATCGCTAGACAGACACCATATCCACTACACCACTGCAACCACTAAGTTAATTTTAATCCTATTTATTAAAGCTTGATTCTTAAAAAAGCATTGGCCTAGAGAGACCCTTTGATATCAGTTTCCTGGGCAGAAAAAGTACTTGGTGTTGACAGAAAGATTCTGAGAATGTTTTCCAAATGAGGATCAAAGCCGGGACCTCTTTTCACAAGGCAGATTTCAAGTATTTGTTCAAACATCACTCACACAAATTGTATGGTAAAAGTGATTGCTATTAAATAGATAAAAACAAGAGATGTGTTTGTCAGAAACACAATGCCCCCTACTGCGCCGCTTTGATTTATGAATTGTTTTTTATCATTTGGCAGGTACAGATAATTATCTCCCTTTGAAGCTTATTACTTCCCTTGGATTTGTTTTTTTTAACTTTTACCTTGAAGGATGACCTTGACCATTCATCACTTAAAATGTGCAGCTCCATGAGATACACATGCATGCCAAATATCAAGCTGCTATCTGAAGGGACAAGTTATGAGCATTTTTTTAAACCTAAACGCAAAGTGTGACGGAAAGACAGACAGATCACTATATGCCCTCCTTCGGAGGCATACAAAAAATCTTCATGAATCTCTATGAATATTCCACACACACAAAATATGTATATGCGGGAGGAGTATAGAACACTATAAGAGCAATTAACATAAATGTTGAATCACATAAAACCAACTTTTGTCAGTCAAGTGGTTTCAAAGTTGCTTTTTCACATTGATAAATGATGAAGAACAAAATATTGAGTACATGTGTACAGACGAGAATCAAGTCACCCGTATATCTTTAGGTTAAAAAAAGTGAGAACAAAATTCCCCCTAAAAACGCTTTGATAGAAGTTATGAGCATTTTTCTAAACATAATCGCAGATTTCGAAACCTAAACGCGGACCCAAAGTTCAAGGTCCAGGTCAAAGGGATCAAAATTTGTGTGGGTATGGAAAGGCTTTGTCTATATACACATGCATACCGAATATGAAGGTTACATCTGAAGCTACATAGAAATTATGAGCATTTTTCGAAACCTAAACACAGATTTTGAAACCTAAACGGGGACCCTAAGTTCAAGGTCAAGGTCAAAGGGGTCAACATTTGTGTGCGTATGGAAAGACCTTGTCCATATACACATGCATACGAAATATGAAGGTTAAATCTGAAGCGACATAGAAGTTATGAGCATCTTTCGAAACCTAAACACAGATTTTGAAACCTTAACGCGGACCATAAGTTCAAGTTCAAGGTCAAAGGGGTCAACATTTGTGTGTGTATGGAAAGGCCTTGTCCATTTACACATGCATACCAAATATGAAGGTTGCATCTGTAGCGACATAGAAAATATGAGCATTTTTTGAAACCTAAACGCAAAGTGTGACGGACAGACAGACGTACAGATATGCCCTAAATCCCTAAAAAAATCTCAATAAAAGTCCCTTTCCTATAAATTTTTTTTTTTAACAAAATGAAAGAATCTTTGTTATGTATTTTGTATGCTTTTGTATTGTATTCCTCATAGTGATACATAAATAATTTGTGATTGTTATCTAAAATAGTCTTCAAAGGGAAAGTGCCTGATGCAGACCAGCAGACAATATCAGTTCCATGTATCTGGACATCAGAGCATGTGAAAAAAAACACATGCCTTAAGCAAAAACTTACTTTTTGCCTGAGTTCGCCCACTTTTTCTGACAGTTTCTTGTTATTTTCCTTCATACTTAACAGTTGGTCCTCCAGTCTTTGGTTTTTAGATTTCTCATCCTGAAGACAAGTACCAAATATTCTCACCTGGAAATCATGTGAAATAATCACAATCAATCATTAAATAAGAAACTCTAGATAGCTAAATATTGACCAAAGTAAAATGATCATGCATAAAAAGGAACATTATCTCATGATTCTGTTTGCACAAACAAATATACAAATGAGTAATGTGTGTATGTGAAGTTTATGAAGTCATTCAGTACCTTTAGCAGCATTATGTATTCCCCTGGGGTCTGTGTCTGTACTCCTACCTAATAACCTTACAAGACTCACAAACAATTGATGAGTTTTGAATAATAGCCACAATATCAAGCTACATGTATTAAGTTTGTACAGAAAGATTAAAAATATCTATGTGGTCTTGACTTGTACTGTAAGGGGTATCCAGTGTTCTCAGAGGAAACGCCACCTTTCGGGTATGTTGACTACCAACTAAGCTCACATGTCCAGGAGTGAGCATTCAAACAGAGTTGCCTACCGGTAAGTTAAAAGTGCAAGACATGCAAGTACCTCCCACTGCCCTCACCAAACAAATGACAGTCAAAACAATCTGAGTGACCATGTGTAAGCTTGATCATTAAATTTGCAACATTTGACCTCATTATTTGTTAAAGATACAAAAGTAAATAAATTAAGGTGCCTGATATTAAAATACCTCTGAATAAAATAACCAAGTGATTTTTTTTCTGCTGTGCACACCTCATATTTGGGGTTAATTTACATTTGGATCAATGAAAAGCAATACTATTATGTGTGTCTTACCACTGTTTGTGCAAATGACTTCTTTTGTATCTCTATATTTTAACTCCTTAAGTTTCAATTTACAAAGAAAATAAATGCAGGTACTGTTGACAGACCCTGGCTGAGGGAATTTACACAAAATGTATGTTTAGCATAAATGTTAGCACATTTGTATGCTATTCTATGATTCCTTTACAGAAACATTTGTAAAACTGATAATTCTTTTTTTTTTAAGTGAATATTATGTTTTATAAACATGAAAATTGTGTTCATTATTTTCACATACTGATGTTAGTGTAAATAAGTTTCTCCAGGTAACCCTGTTTTAAATGTAAATAATTTGTAAACATGTGTAAAATAAAATACAAGCTGTATGTTTCAGCAGATTATAAAATTTGTATCCACTTATGATCGTGACATTTTAGATAAAAAATATTTTGAATAATTGCAACCTCTCTTAAATAATATAGATCTCTATGATCTTTTCAAAATTTAATTTCGACAATCCACCAAAACCAACTTATATCTTCTATGTTTTTACTATTGTGTTCAAGCTATGAGTATAACATGCTGTCAATGGACACTAGAGGAACAGACTGGTATGTGATGGACACTAGAAGAACAGACTGGTTTGTAATGGACACTAGAGGAACTGACTGGTATGTAATGGAAACTAGAGGAACAGACTGGTATGTAATGGAAACTAGAGGAACAGACTGGTATGCAATGGACACTAGAGGAACAGACTGGTATGTAATGGACACTAGAGGAACTGACTGGTATGTAATAGAAACTAGAGGAACAGACTGGTATGTAATGGAAACTAGAGGAACAGACTGGTATGTAATGGATACTAGAGGAACAGATTGGTATGTAAATGACACTGGAGAAACAGACTGGTATGTGATGGAAACTAGAGGAACAGACTTGTATGTAAAGGATACTAGAGGAACAGACTGGTATGTAATGGACACTGGAGGAACAGACTGGTATGTGATGGAAACTAGAGGAACAGACTGGTATGTAATGGATACTAGAGGAACAGACTGGTATGTAATGGAATCTAGAGGAACAGACTGGTATGTAATGGAAACTAGAGGAACTGACTGGTATGTAATGGAAACTAGAGGAACAGACTGGTATGTAATGGATACAAGAGGAACAGACTGGTATGTAAGGACACTGGAGGGACAGACTGTTATGTGATGGAAACTAGAGGAACTGACTGGTATGTAATGGAAACTAGAGGAACTGACTAGCATGTAATGGAAACTAGAGGAACAGACTGGTATGTAATGGACACAGGAGGAACAAACTGGTATGTAATGGACACCGGAGGAACAGACTGGTATGTGATGGAAACTAGAGGAACTGACTGGTATGTAATGGACACTGGAGGAACAGACTGGTATGTAATGGACACTGGAGGAACAGATTGGTATGTGATGGAAACTAGAGGAACTGACTGGTATGTGATGGAAACAAGAAACCGTCGGAGACAGGTAATGCTCCCCAAAGGTTTCTTTTGTCACAATATTGCACTATATATTCAGATAAAAGGAAACATCTTGAGGGCACAGTAGTTGGGGGGACAATATTTTTTTATTGAAAATTTCAAAGGGCCATAACTCTGTGAAAAATCATCCGACCAGAACCCGCTGATAATATGCACATCTCCTCTTGGTAGTGAAGCTTCCTATAAAGTTTTATCGAATTCCGGTCATAAGTTGCTGAGAAATAGCCCGGACAAAAATTGTGCATGGATGGAAAGACGGACGCACACACGCACGGACAGACGAAGCGGCTACTATATGCTCCCCCCAAAATAAATTTTGGGGTTGGGGGAGCATAACTTGAGGAACAGACTAGTATGTAATGGATACTAGAGGAACAGACTGATATGTAATGGACACTGGAGGAACAGACTGGTATGTGATGGACACTAGAGGAACAAACTAGTATGTGATGGACACTAGAGGAACAGACTGGTATGCGATGGACACTACAGGAACAGACTGGTATTTAATGGAAACTAGAGGAACTGACTGGTATGTAATGGAAACTAGAGGAACAGACTGGTATGTAATGGACTCTACAGAAACAGAAAGGTATGTAATGGACACAAGACAAATAGACTGGTATGTCATGGACACGAGAGGAACCGACTGGTATATAGTGAACACTAGAGAAACAGACTGGTACGTGTACCTTGTCTCTCAGGTTGCAGTACTGTGACTCCAACTCCTCCTTGCATCGCTTTAGACTCTCATTCTCGCCCAACAACTCCTGTATAAGGCACACATATAAAAAAGTTACCGCAGTGTTTGTTAACAAACTGAAATACATGCATACAGACGTTGGTGCTTGTTAGTTTATGTACTTATATTCCATTATAATTTCCTTTTACAGCTATTATTATATATAATAATTATATTATGTTAAGTAAATAAGCAACTAGTTAATTGTCCCAATAATTCAATAGTCCCAACTATTAAACTGTCCCAACAAGTCAATAGTCCCAACAAGTCAAGAGTCCCAAGTCAATAGTCCCAACAAGTCAAGATTCCCAACAAGTCAATAGTCCCAACAAGTGAATAGCTCCAACAAGTCAAAAGTCCCAACATGTTAAAAATCATAACAAGTCATAGTCCCAACAACTTGACAAGTCAATAGTTCTAACAAGTCTATAGTCCCAACGAGTCAATGACCCAACAAATTAATAGTCCCAATAAGTCAATAGTCCCAAAAAGTCAATAGTTCAATATGTCAATAGTCCTAACAAGTCAATAGGTCCCACAAATCAATAGTTCCAACATGTCAATTGTTCCCAGAAGTCAATAGTCCCAACAAGTCAATAGTGCCAAAAAGTAAAAAGTCCCAACAAGTCTATAGTCCCAACAAGTTGATAGTTCCAACAAGTCAACATGATGTAGTCCCAACTACATGTAGTTAATAGTCCTAATAAGTCAATAAATAGTCTCAACTAGTCTATAGTCCCAACAAGTCAATAGTTCCAACAAGTTAATTCTGTAGTCCAAACTAGCAATAGTTCCCACAAGTCAATAATTCAAACTAGTAAAAAGTCCCAACAAGTAAATAGTTCCAACAAGTTAATAGTCCCAACAAGTCAATAGTTCCAAGTAGCAAACAGTCCCAATAATTCAATAACCCCAACAGGTCAGTAGTTCCAAACAAGAGATGTGTTTGTCAGAAACACAATGCTCCCTACTGTGCCGCTTTGAAACAAAATTTCTATTTATCATTTGGCAGGTATAGAAATCATCTCCCTTTAAAGCTTATTACTTCCCTTGGATTTTGTCCCATCCAACCGGGGCGGGGGGGGGGGGGTCTGTAGACAGTCAAATATGACCAAGTCAGATATCACTGACATCCAAGGCCTGTGGTTTACCAAAGAGACCATAGCCAGAGTTCATCATTCATCTATGGACATAAGTCCACAGGTATGTATAAATGAACCTACCATTCACACATTAGCACAGGAAAGAAATGATAATAATATCATTTAAAAAATATCTTTGACAAATCAATCATTTGACTTATAAATGATAAAAATAAAAAACTGTACAGTAACTGTGAAAAGAACTTAAATTCATGGTAAGGAAATATAAAATCTGAGATTTATAATTATATAAATTACTTCCCTTGAAAATAATTGTCTCTAACAAATCTCTATTTTTAGTAGCAAGTAATTAAAAGCCACTACTGTGACTGTAGATTCACCACTCAAAATGTGCAGCTCCATGAGATACACATGCATGCCAAATATCAAGTTGCTATGTTAAATATTGAATAATTATCTCCCTTTAAAGATTATTACTTCCCTTGGATTTGTATTTTTGACCTTAGACCTTGAAGGATGACCTTGACCTTTAACCACGATGCGTTTGTCAGAAACACAATGCCGCCTACTGCGCCGCTTTGATAATTATGTCCATTTAAAGCTTATTACTTCCCTTTGATTTGTTTTTTCAACCCCGTGATCTAGTTTTTGACCCGTCATGACCCATATTCGAACGTGAATTAGATATTGTCTAGATACAACTTCTGACCAAGTTTCGTAAAGATCGGATGAAAACTATTTGAATTAGAGAGCAGACACGAAAAGTGTGACAGACTGACAGACAGACTGACAGACAGACAGTGCAAAAACTATATACCCCCTTTTCTTCAAAAGGGGGCATAAAAATAAATGGCCCAAACAATTCCATTGTCCCAACAAGTTAATAGTTCGAACAAGTCAATAATCCCAACAATAAAATAGTCAAAACAACTCAGAAGTTCCAAGTAAATAGTCCCGATACATGTTATTCAAGTCAATAGTTCCAACAACAACTCAATTGTCCCAACATGTAAATGGTCCCAACAAGTAAACAAGTATATAGTCCCAATGAGTCAATAATTCCAAGTCAATAGTCCCAATAATTCAATAGTGCCAAAGATTTAATAGTTTTAACAAGTTAATAGTTCCAACAAGCAAATATATCCTACTAGTTAATAGTCCCAACCAGTCAATAGTTCAAACAAGTAAGAACAGTCATCCTAACAAGGTAATTGAGTCAACAAGTCAATAGTTCTAACAAGTTAATAGTCCCACCAAGTCAATAGTCCAAACAAGTCAATAGTTCCAAAAAGTTATTAGTCCCAAGTATTCAATAGTTCCAAGTCAATAGTTCCAACAAGTCAATACTGTAGTCACAACTAGTCAATAGTCCCAACAATAGTCAAACTAGAGCTTTGTCACAGACGTAACGTATACCCCCACATGGTGCATTGACACAAACTATTTTGCATGCTGTCTTCACAAAACAAGAGAAGCTAATTTATCGCGATTTTTAAGAATTATTATTCCATTATCACTAATGGCCATTTTACCTTTGAACTCTTGAATTCTTTCACATGACAGGCCGTCCAATGACTGTGAACAAAAAATGTACAAAGTCATTTTAAAATCTCACAATGAATGACATAGTTATGGCCCGGACAAGATCAACAAGATCATTTATGGCCATTTTTTACCTTTGAACTCAAAGCGTGACCTTGACCTTGGAGATATCCGCATAATTCTTTCGTGCGACACACCGTCCAATGATGGTAAACAAATGTTCTCAATGATTTTAAAATCTCACAATGAACGACATAGTTATGGCCCGGACAAGCACATTTATGGCCATTTTTGACCTTTGAACTCAAAGTGTGACCTTGAGCTTGGAGATATCGACGTAATTCTTTTGCGCGACAAACTGTCCAATGATGGTGACCAAATGTGCCAAATGATTAAAAAATCTCACAATGGACTACATAGTTATGACCCGGACAAGCTCATTTATGGCCATTTTTGACATCTGAACTCAAAGTGTGACCTTGACATTAGAGATATTGAAGTAATTCTTTCGCAAGACACACCGTCCAATGATGGTGAACAAATGAGCCAAATGATTTTAAAATCTCACCACGAACGACATAGTTATGGCCCGGACAAGCTCATTTATGGCCATTTTTTACCTTTAAACTCAAAGTGTGACATTGACCTTGGAGATATCGACGTAACTCTTTCACGCTGCACACCTTTCAATGATGGTGAACAAATGCGCCAAAAGATTTTGAAATCTCACAATGAACGACATAGTTAAGGCCCAGACAAGCTCATTTATGGCCATTTTTAACCTTTGAACTCAAAGTGTGACCTTGACCTTGGAGATATCAACATAATTCTTTCGCGCGACACACCATCCAATGATGGTGAAAAATGTGCCAAATTATTAAAAAATCTCACAATGAACGACAAAGTTATGGCCCGGACAAGCATTTTACCTTTGAACTCCAAGTGTGACCTTGAATTTGGAGATATCTATGTAATTCTTTCGCGCGACACACTGTCCCATGATGGTGAACAAATGTACCAAGTCATTTTAAAATCTAACAATATATGACATGGTTATGGTGCGGACAAACTTTCTATTTAAAATGCACTAAGTGACTCTGTGACCTAGTTTTTGACCCTGCATGACCCATATTCAAACTTGACATAGACATCATCTAGATACAACTTCTGACCAAGTTTGGTGAAGATCGGGACAGACAGACAGACCGACAGACAGACCTACAAAGTGACTCCTATATAGTCCCCATTACCAGTTATGGGGGTATAATAAGTCAATAGTCCCAATAAGTCATTAGTCATAAGTAAATAGTTCCAATAAGACAATAGTCCGAACAAGTCAATATTTCCAAGTTAATATTTATAACAAGTTAATAGTCCCAATAAATAAATAGTGCCAATAAGTCAATATTTCCAAGTCAATAGTTCCAATAATGCAATAGTCCCTGTAAGTCAATAGTACCAATAAGTCAATAGTTCCAATATGTCAATAATCCCAACAAGTGAATAGTGCCAAGAAGTCAATAGTGCCAAGAAGTCAAAAATGCCAAGAGGTCAAGAGCCCCAACAAGTATATAGTCCCAACAAGTCCATAGTTCCAACAAGTAAATACTGTGGTCCAAACTAGTAAATAGCATAAAGACCACCTTTCTTTTAAGATCACGTTGCAAAGTCCCAGAGGTGGCCTTAATAGCGAGGTTTAACTGTATTGACTTGTTGGGACTATTGACCTATTGGGACTATTGACATGTTGGAACTATAAACCACAAAGTTCCAAAAAGTCAATAGTCCCAATAAGTCAATATTCCCAACAAGTCAATAGTTCCGAGTCAATAGTTCCACGAATTTTCACAAATGAAAACATCAAATTAAATTATCCTTACTGTTAAACTATTTGCAGTCTTTAATCTTTAAAGTGTGTACCAAACAATAACCAATCAAAGACTCAAATATATTAAATTATCAATCAAGAATCAGTGGTGAGATTTGAGAACCACTTCCAGGGAGGAAAATGCCCTACACCCCTTACTTGGTTCAACTAAACTTTTCATATGTACATAGATCAATCAAACATATCACTATTTCTTTAATTAGCTTGACAATAAAAGGGGGGGGGGCGGGAACAGCCTAAGGAAGAAAAATCAAGGGCTAAAAATAAAAACAAAGGTTGAAAATCTAACACCATACAGTCGATACAAATGCCGTTGTTGTTAACTGAGTCACAATGGCCTGTACACAAACCTCATAGAAACACAACCCCCAATCAAGTAAGGTGTGAAAGTAACTAGTTGTTTGGGGTCGTTAACTAAGAGCAATTTCCTTGATTGGTACTGATTTAAGTTGTCATAATAGCCCTTAGCTGGTTGGTATGATTAGTGAGAGTAACAACCATTGAAATGTAGAAGGAAAAATTAACTAAAAATTTGTGGTCATCATAGCAAGTTCGTCGTAATGACAGGGTGGACGTTTGGAGAAGTTTTTACAGTAGTTCCAACAAGTCAATAGTGCCAAGGCAATAGTCACAACAAATCAATAGTTCCAACAAGTCAATAGTTCCAACAAGTCAATAGTTCCAACAAGTCAATAGTCCCAACAAGCCAATAGTTTCAACAAGCCAATAGTTCCAACAAGTCAATAGTCCCAACAAGCCAATAGTCCCAACAAGCCAATAGTCCCAACAAGTCAATACTTCCAACAAGTCAATAGTCCCATCAAGGCAATAATTCCAACAAGTGCAATAGTTCCAACTAGTCAATAGTGTTCCAACATGAAAATAATTCTACATTAACAAAAACTGGTAATTTAGCTTCCTACAGACCCCTGTATAATTACTATTGGGTGAAAGCATTCATTTTTATTCACAAACATACATGTATTAATCTCACTTTTTTCAACATAAAGTACAGTGTCAGCGAAAACATGTGATAACATTATTGTATATTCCAGTGTACCAGTCCATATACCATTATACCATGTTGTTATTATTCATTTTGTAGTGACTTAAAAAAAAGATTTTACTGACTTGATATTAATTGCTACTGACACAATCTACTGGGAAACCATTTATATTCGTCGGCACAAAATTTCACCCTTTTCATAAAAATGACTATTTCGTCCGCTCTTAAATTCGTCCATTTCTGGTTTTGAAAAAAAACCAACGTCCGATTTGTTTGTAAAACATGTAATACGCGGTTGCGAAAAAATCGTGCTGGGGAAAGAGAGGTGACACTTGGTAGTCACTTGCAAGAGGTGGGCCTTGTTTGGCCTGCAAGTCTGTTATTTTAGGTGATAGTAACTGTCCCTCATTCCTATCCAGGACAAAGTATCTAGTACAGCAATTCGGTTCCTCGTTTTCTTAATACTGTGTATACCACTTTTTAGCCTTGTTCTAATCAAAGCTTCTATCAAACAATATAGACTTGATTCAATGCTCAGGAATCAATATTCCATAGATATAAAATAGATAAATAATTGCAGGTCTTGTTTGCAAAAGTTAATATTTGTTATCAATAACAGAAATAGAAATGAAGTTTTATCCACCAAACGGAATAAAGAACATGTAATTCTAATCAAGTAACGGTAATGTTACCGGTACCTGCAGTGAAGTGGTATACACAGTTTTAAAACATTACCTGGTTTCTCTTCCACAGTTGTGAGATCTGGTCATTCAGCTTTTGAACATCAGCAACTTCTTTCACCTGACAACAACAAATCAACAAATTGAAGAAAACAATGCACATGAGTTGTGTTATGCAAAAATGGGTCTTTTGCAAAATGCTGCAAGCTTAGCTGAAGACCAGCCTGTTCAATAGGAAAGATGAAATAGAGATAAACAAGAGATGTGTTTGTCAGAAACACAATGCCTCCTAATGCGCCACTTTTGTTTTTGACCTTTGACCTTGAAGGATGACCTTGACCTTTCACCACTCAAAATGTGCAGCTCCATGGGATACACATGCATGCCAATATCAAGTTGCTATGTTCAATATTTCAAAAGTTATTGCAAAACTTTACTGTAAGGTTAAAGTTTTGGGACAAAATGACAGACAGAAACAAAGACAGACAGGCCAAAAACAATATACCCTTGATCATTCGATCCGGGGGCATAAAGAGTAACAATTACACAAAACTACTACTGACTTATTTTATACATTGTATGATTGCATAAAATTAAAGGCAACACAATAATTATGATTGATACATATTCTTAGATAAAATGTTGGAAAATTACAATAGGGGACTTGTTTGCTTAAGCACCTTTCTAGTACAGCAATTCATTGACCTTCACCATGAACATACCTGGTGTGACACCTGCGCTGGCTGTGATGCCAAGGTCAGTTCGAAGCTGTCCTCATGCTTCAGTTGAACACTGGGATTGGGTCGCCGTGACAACTCAATCTTGCATTTCTCCAGCTCACTCTGTGTCATATTGGTTTTTAAATGAGAATGTTACAAAACATAAGTACTCGTACAGGTTACATACCACTTTGTGATCTATAAAGGGCAAATAACTCAGTTATGTGTCCATCATTTGTAAAAGTGTTTTGCACAACTTCTTATTATGGTGTTTACATATTTTAAAGTCAAATTTCATTGCTTGAAAAATGTTGATGTAGTTCCACAAACTTTGAATGTTTTAAGAAGACAGACCAACAAATCAACAAACTGACTGACTGAGTAAACACCAATATATCCCCAACATACCTGTGCTGGGCTATACAAAAATAAATATGAAAAATGAACATGAAGCTTAAGGTTTCTGACAACAGTGTTTATCATACCAATCAAATGAAGACTGTCCTATTTGTTTTCCTCAATTTTGTTAATGACTTTCATTGGAATAATTTTAAAATCCAACAAGAGAATTCCACAAAGAGATTTACAAAATTCTAATATCAATAGAATTAGTATTCTTGAAGACAGCATCAAAGCGAGATATCCTTTGCAGCTGCAGAGAAGATGTTTTAAATCTCTTTTCAGCTCAGTTGACCTTCATATGCAATGGACCAAAATAATTTGAATAACTTTGAAAGAGGGTTAACCAAGGATCATTACTGCAATGTTTCATTAAAATATCCCCAGCAGATCAAGAGAAGAAAAATTAATGGTCGCACACTCCCACGAATTTACATAATATGGACAATATGGTATTCTTAAAGCTCCCCATAAGCAATATCTGCTAGGGTGAGCTAAAAGCCTTGCACTTTGACAATAATTGAGTTGTTTGCTAAGAATGAACATCGTAGTATTTAATCTTACATTCAGATTTATATACCACAGTTCTGTGATGTGAAGGTATCTGCATACCACTCTTTGTAGTTACCTGAAGTAACTGATTGTGCTTCTTCTGTGTGTAGACCTCACTCCGTAAAGACTCCAATTCTTGAGCCTTTTCATTTTCAATTTTCTAGAAAAAACAACAACATAAGTACATAATGCTTATATCAATCAGAATTAACAAAGTATTTAACAACAGTGCACATCAACAAACGAAATCCTGTTAATTAAGAAAACTTAACAGGCAAACAAAGCTTCTAAAGTTATTTCAAGGAATATGATCCAGACACGAATGTTCAGTCAGCCAGACTTTTTATTTAGTGTTTGAACAACAAATAAAGAATAACAAACAACACACTGTGGATGGTCAATGACTCATTCATTTGTATTGCATGCTGAGGTGATCTTAAATCTTAAATTAAAAACAACACATTTTTATTTTACTTTAAGCAGGCATTGTGTTTAAATTCAATTTTATAAAATAAGCTTATTGCAAGTAATTGATTACCTTAAGCTGAGAGTGTAGAAACATCTTTGTTTTGACCAGCTCCTGTACAATACTTTGGAAGTTTAACAGAGAAACCCCAGGAGGCATGCAATTGGAATTTAGGTTATGACACAAAAGGCTTTGCTGTTCATAGTCATTCTTTGATGCAACCTCTGCCTCATCAACTTGTTCAAACACAAAAATTTCAGGAGCAGAGTATTTTCTATCTGCAAGTTTATGACAATTGTTGGATTTCTCTTCTGCAGACCTTGCTCGTATGATTGCTTGGTGTTTGCTGCCATCATGTGTTCTATCGTCCATGGCTGAGTTGTTTTGACAAAGTAGAGGCTTCATTGCTTCAAGCAAATATATGACTTTTTATTGTAGTTCTATATTAGAAACATCTATATACAGTATGTGCCATTTATTTTTTATTTTATTGTGCCAAATCAGCATTCATTTTGCAAGATTGTCTTATTGCATTTTTGTAGCTGATATTTTTATGCTGGTAGCCCATCTAGGTATAACATCCTGAATCTCAGTTTCCATTTTATTTAGATTTTGGATAATGTTAAGGTTCCACATGTGTTCAAACTAGTCTCACTCAGTTTGTTGCTGTAACATCTATAGAAGATAAATGAGAAATGTCATGTGCATTTGGTGATTCACTTTATATTAAGCTCAATACTTTGGAATTATATGTTGAGCTTCAAGCAATTCAAACTCATGGACAAGTAATCACTGTATTATTCTTGATGTAGTCTTTTAAATGATGTCTTTTTCCAATAAAGGCTTAATAGAGATTCTATAGAGAATCTGTTAAAAATGCATAAATTATTTTATTTAGGTTACTGATGCATCAAAAATGGAAGATTGATCATTAAAATATTTATTGAACACTTTCAGTTACGGAGAGTAGAAAATGGAGTATCTATACAGGTATTTAAATTTTATCATCAATGTGTAATGTGCTTTTCAGTCCTTAACAATATCGTAATGTTAAGAGTTGAAATGTGTTATGAAAGAAAAAGTTGTACAATGGATTAGATTCTTATGCTGTTAGGCTGGTGAGTCAATGGTATAGTTGACCAAAACACTACAAATATCATAAAATGACCAATCATTGGTGGAGACCTATTTCCGTAGATTTTGTTTAAATTAAGTTCCTGTCTCTTATTGTGATGATGTCACACGAATGCACTCTGAGTATTTTGTTTTACTACCAATACTAGGATTGAAAATAAAGACAAATACAATAAAATGAAGAAAAAAGGTATAATAGCAATTCACAATCTTACTTCAACTAAAATAAGTTCAAAATGGTCCATATACCATACATTTTAACATCCTATTGGTCCTCTTCATTTAAACTCCACATGAATTGCAAAGTTAAGCAGTACTCCCATATAAATGGAGAGTATATACTCTTTTGCAAATGGTAAAAATGTGTTGTGTTTATTTTGGTCGTTAATGTAAATAGGTCAATCATGCAAGTTATTAATGGAGCTTAATGCTATTGCCGAGTTTAAGTATCGGATTTGCATGGCTAAAAACACTGTACATAAACATGGATTTCACTGGAATTAAATAATTCGTTGAAGATTAATCGTTTGGTAGCATTACTTGGATTACATTTAAGAAATTCGGTTCCTGGCAGCATTACTTGGATTATTTAAGAAATTCGGTTCCTCGTTTAAATGCAATATTACAACTCCCACAGCAATAATAAATGACCCTCAAGGCAGTACATATTCTCAAAGTATTTAGAAGAAAGAGTAAATAAAATGAATATGGCTTATAACAACAGGGTCTGATTAATAACAGCTAAATTCACTGGATTACCCTATTTCCTGCGGTAACGCTGTATTCCAAATAAATTAATCAGCCAAAGAGTATTCTCAAAAGTAGTGCGGTGTTAACTCCGCCCACGAAGGGAGATAACTTAGTCTGTTGTAAAAAATGGCGGTGTTAAAATTTCCCTATTTTATTGACGCCGACAATTACATCAGAGAGGAAGAAATCAAAACGTGCGAACGTTTTGTTTTTTTGGCAAGACGTGGGTCACCGAAGTCTACAGGTATTTTAACAGTGCGATTCCAGTGTTTTTTTATGGTCATTTTGGTATTCGAAGATATGTGCCTGTTAAATGCTGCACCTTGCTTATTTGTTTACACCCCTCCAGCATTTTGAAGTTCCTGTTCTGTTGACCTGCACTTCCGCAGATGCATAGTGTGTTATATGGTGCCCTTATTTTGGCAAGACGTGGGTCACCCCAGTCTACAGGTGTTTTAATATTTCGAATCGAATTTTTGTGCCTGTTAAATACCGCACCTAGCTTATTGTTTACACTTTCTCTATGGGTTTCAAGATGCTGTTGACTCGCTTCAAAAGTGAGTTCACGATGATAAAGCCAAAAGGGTTACATGTACATGCAAATAAGTGTTGTCGGAATCATTAACGTTGGCCACTGGCTATAGATTTAAAACATTAAGTTTATATGAAATTCACTTGCACAGAACATTGTCATGCATATCGATTCGTTATACTGACTATGTGAACATTTTTTAATTAAGCTGTACGTTTACCAAAAAACATACTGAAGTATTGTCTGTCAATTTGCCTTTGCTAAAAATTTGCAAGCAGACTTGAAAATCTCATTTATCTTGAAATCATTATTTACATGTTTCTTGCATAATTTTTTCACACAATCGCTCCTCAACACCATCATGACTAGGTTCGTCCTACATCAAAAATAATTCAGGACTTTCTATCACTTCAATCTTTTCCCACTTACTACAAAATCATGCTACTTTTGCAAATTACATACCACATATGTATATTTTTGGCACATTTGCATCAAATATTTATATGAAGATGTCAGTGCCATTGATCGTTAAGAACAGAGACGCGAAAGACATAATGGGTTTAAAGAACATGTGTTGTTTCTGCTATTGCAGTCTTTCCGAAATACTGTCGGTCCTCGGATTTTTCCGATAATAATTTGGCAAATTTGGAAATGATTCTAATATTACCGGACCTCGTGACCTTTTTATCAAACCAAAAGTTCTTACAATTTAACTGCCGTAAAATTGTGTGACCTGTTTGAACATTAATACCTATAATATTTATTTTCCTTATATATTTAATTTTGCATTCAGAAAATAATAGTCTCCTTCTAATAATGTAGAGTAAATGGTGTTTTATAGTTTGTTGTTTACACAGATAGTTGTACCAATGATTATTTAATCCATGTCTTGCTTCTAAATTGTTGATGGTGTTCTTATTATTATTTCATTGTTCACTGATGTGTACTTGTTTCTAACTTGAACAGAAAAATTGATGGCTTGGCTTGAGTTTATTGAATATATTTTAATAACCAATTAATTGAAAACATATAAACAAATATACAATGCCAACACATAAATGGAAAACATTTCAATGAACACACAAACTTTGTTGTCATGATAACAGTGTATCTGGTTGTTCTGACTTCATGTGTTAAAATGATTGTTTAATTATGGCATGTCTTAAATACTTAATTTTAGATAATGGATGCATTTTTACATCTGCTGTGTTTGCCTTTGGATGGCAGTGTTCTCCATGTAGCAAGTACAGTATGGACTGCCATATTTTTGGGACAAGACCCTGATAAACACAGGTTTTTAAGCGAGGTATGTAGCATGTTCAATAATAAAATCTTAATACCTTAACTTTGAGGCATTTCCGTGAACATTTAAACATTTACATTAAAATGACAGCACATTAACGTTATTAAGAAATAACCCTTTGCATTGACCAATATGATGGAAACCATATTTTAGCTCACCTGAAATTAAAGGGCTGAGATTTTGTGACAGTTGCTGGAACATGTAAAAACTTTTAAGCATTGAAATATTTTTAAATATTATGAAATATGGTCATAACTGCATGAAGATTCATGTTAAATCTGTGCATTTACTTGGTATTTATTAGGAGTTGTTTGATGGTCTCAATGAATAAAAGTTTATAAAGCATTGATTAAAAGAAGTCTACATGTATATTGTTATTTTCAAGAATAAATTGATTGAGTATTATAAGTTCGGCTGTTTTCAGAGAAAACTCGAGGTATTGTCATAGCCAGCTCGTGCTGTCCGACGTCTGTGTCGTGCTAAAACCTTTACTTTGGCTCTAAAATGAAAGTGCTTCACTTACAACTTTGAAACTTTATATGTAGATGCACTTTGATGTGTTCTACACACCACACTCAATTTAAAGGTCACTAGGTCAAAGGTCAAGGTCTTTGTGATTTAAAAATAATTCTGACAAGCTTTCATTTATTCAAGACTGAACCTGCCGCCGAGCGTTGCTCTTGTCTTAAGTGTATTTTCTATGCAAAGGTGCAGATACTGGAGTATGATCATCTGGTTGGTGCAGTCAATGAGGGTGGATTCCACTGGTCTCTTATAGTAAGTGAAAATGATTCTCAATTTACTTGCGAAATATCACGGTTGTCCAATTTTTAACTTGGATACATGTATAAATGGCATGAAACATTGTCTACTGGGCCTCTACAAAAATTGATTCCATAACAGAGCTGGGGCCAAAATTTGCCCTGTCCTGTGATGAATCTGTTTTTCCTCTATATGAACAGTAAACCCTTCAAAAATCTTCACTCAAAACACATGGCATAGAGCTTACATTTTTGGCATTCGTATAGTGGGCTTCTACAAAGATTGTTGAGATTACAGGCTTGGGGCCAAAAGTTAGGCCCACCCTGGGGCCCAATATGTTTTCCCTACATGTATATACTAAAAAAACTTCACAAATAGTCTTCTCTTAAACCACAAGGCATATAGGATAAATATTGTGCATACATCATTGCCAAGTGGACATCTGCCAATATTGTTCAAATTTAGGCACACAGGTTAAAATTTGCCCTGTCCTGCTGGGCCATTGTGTTTATACAAGAAAGTATGTAGTTAGTAAAAACTTAAAAAAACCTTCTCTGAAAACATAAGGCATAGATAAAAGGTTTTTGGCATGAACAATTTATAGTATTTTCATCTTGATTGCTAAATTTATTTTTCTTGTTCAAAAAAATATCCCCAACCTGGAGCAGTCAAATTATTTTTATGTATGTACATATAAAAAAAACTTTAAAATTTTTCTAAATAGGTTAAATTTTCAAGATTCCTGCCAGTGGGACTAATTATTAAGATCGCATATTATTCAGGTTAGCACCCCAAGGCCCTCTGGGGGCCTCTTTTATTTTCTTCAGGTTGTGCAACCGAAAGACAACAAAGTTTTGTACATAAATCCGATGGGGGAGCAGAATGTTTCCCAGCAACAGATCCTGCAACAATGGATGTAAATGTGTACATTATTTAATTAAACAGGTTAGATACATTTAACTTCATATACTAAATTAGAAAATATCACAGACTGTAAAATGCTATGTAAATATTTAACTTGCAAATAATCATCATTTATATAAAAAGTTTACACTGATCAGATTGTGGAGGTTTTGGTGTCATGTCCGTTACCGAAATTAGACTTCCTGACAATATGTAGCATAAGCGTAATTCCTTCTAAGTTTGATTGACACCTTTCAGTGGTTTATGGGAATAATTGCTACCAAGAACTTTTTTATGTCCCCCACCACTATAGTGGGGGACATATTGTTTCTTCCCTGTCTGTAAGTCTATCTGTCTGTAGGTTTGTTTGTTGGTTTGAGTGTATATGTTTGCGTCAAACTTTAAAATTTGCCATAACTTTTGCAATATTGAAGATAGCAGCTTGATATTTTGCATGCATGCATGTGTATCTCATGGAGATGCACATTTTGAGTGGTGAAAGGTCAAGGTCATCCTTTAAGGTCAAAGGTCAAATATATAGCTTCAAAGCGGCGCAATAGGGGACATAGTGTTTCTAAAAACACTTTTCTTGTTTAACCATGTGACCCTGACATTAACCTAACTAAAAATCCTGATAATTTACATTTAGGCTTAGTACTAGCACTTAGCAAGTTTCATTAATATTCCTGCATTGGTTTGTTTACGAGAAGAGGCGTGGACAAGGGAAACATTTCTTTACTTTATGCTTTTGTTTGCTCTTGTTTGAAGTACAATAAATCCATGTTTTAACCTTCTAACCTTGACCCAAATAAAAATCCTCACAGTATGCAGAACCAAGCTAGCTATTAATAAATCTGACCAAGTAACATTAAAATCCTTCATTGATTTATGCAAAGAAGCACTGGCAAGGTAATTATGTTTTTAACCTTGTGAACTTGACTTAATTGACAAATCTGCCAATATGCAAACCAAGGCTTGGTAATGAACACTCCTTCTAAGTTTCTTTTTAATCCTTTAAGTGTTTTATGAGAATAAGTGCTGACAAGATGCAAGGAACATCTAACCAGACATCCTGACATCACTCTGGACAGCGCAAAAAATATGTCTCCATTACCAGCTAGGGAATTTCATTCCTTATTCATTCCAAAAATTTAGCAAATAATATTTGTACTCATAATGTATCATTTATGGTGATTTGATGATGTTGTTTTTTTACTTTTTGCTTTTGAACAGTAAATTTGTGCACATTCGGCGCTTATCCAGCATTGATATGGGCGGACCAATACATTGGAACATACTCTGCCCACGTCATGCAAAACAGTCAGATTCAATATCTTGCGGTGTCTACGTTTTAAAGGTAATGGAATCTGTTATTTGTACTTCCCAATGACTTTTTTTCTTTAAGCGTTGTTTGTCTTTTTGTCCATCTGTGACACTTTTCTGTCCACAGCTGTTTCTTAACTTTTTCTTGTAATGAACCTTAAAAATTATTTTCTATTATCATGTTGCATTGGTACACGCATTCAATTTATCTGCATCAACTTGGTAAGCCATAGTTATCCTCTTCATTGATTGAAAGTAAGGAATCTGCATCAACTTGGTAAAGCCATAGTTATCCTCTTCATTGATTGAAAGTAAGGAATCTGCATCAACTTGGTAAAGCCATAGTTATCCTCTTCATTGATTGAAATTAAGGAATCTGCATCAACTTGGTAAAGCCATAGTTATCCTCTTCATTGATTGAACGTTAGGAATCTGCATCAACTTGGTAAAGCCATAGTTATCCTCTTCATTGATTGAAAGTAAGGAATTTCATAACTTTTTTTTGCTTTCCATAGCTGTTGCTCAGTAACTATTGTATGGAACTACATGAAACTTGTAATTAATATGTATGTTCATAAAATGTTTGTGCGTGCCTAAGTATTACTTGGATTGCCTTGGTAAATTAATTTTCAAACCCACTTAATTAGTTGAAACAGTTGTGTTTTTTTCTGCCCAATGCTACCTCTCAGTAAATATAATGATATTAACAACTTTAGTAAGCAGAATGCTACCTGCAAAATCAATCCCTAGAGTTTGTGCTCAGCAAAACACAACTACTAGAAGAACGGAGACAAATAGCCAGAAGACTGCTTTCTGAAGGGGGTAAATAATTTTATTTCCAACAAAAACGAAACACTGTATATATTTTATCATTTATCACTTTTCCACCATTTTATCATTTATCACTTTTCCACCAAAATGATATATATGTTTTATATGTTTTGATTTAAAACCAAAGAAAAGCAAACCGTTATTATAACTTACCAGTGTTTTTTATCCAGAAAAGTTCTTTTTATGCTTTCTTAAGTGAATTACTTTCCATTGCTTTTTTTACTGGATTATGAAAAAAAAAATGTTCAATAAGGAAAATGATAGAAAATGGCTTTACAAATAAGAAACAAATCATTGCAATATGATTATATTTTTTATTAGCTCACCTGAGCGATAGCTCGAGGTGAGCTATTGTGATCACTCAGCGTCCGGCGTCCGTCCGTCCGTCTGTCTGTCTGTAAACAATTTGTAAACATCTTCTACTACACCATTGAGCCAATTTCAACTAAATTTCATGTGGAGCATCCCTAGGTCATGGGACAAAAGAATTGTTAAAAAAAAATTGATCACATAACCAAGATGGCCGCCATGACCATATATGGTAAAAACCTTAAAAAATCTTCTTGTCAGAAACCGCTCATCAAATTTTCAAAAAATTTCACATGGATGACCTTTGAAGGCTCCCTTGAAAAAGTTGTTCAAAGAAATTTGATTCGTCAAAAAACATGGCCGCAGGAGCTCGTTGAACTTTGCATGTTTATTCGTTTTTGCCTATTTTGTGAAAACTTTAAAAAATCTTCCACATTTTTTGTCCGATCCTTTCCAAATTTGCACAGTGTCTTTATATCGATGAGGACACGAACCCTACAAAAAATGAGCATTATTGGTCCATGAAGTACAGAATTACCTCCCCTTGAATTGAGAAAATGGTGTTTATGCAATAAAGTCCAAATTTTTCATCCAATTATTTCCAAACTTGTAAGGATTTAGCATGGTTCAAACAAGGGAAACAACTACGGTTTATGCATGTTCTTTTTATTACAGATTTACCTCCCTTTAATTCATTCAAAATCTCATTTTACAGCAGAGATTCCAAATCTGACCTGTAAATGAGCCCCATATTTACTGCCAGTGTAGGTTACCTTTTCCCATTTGATCATTCTTAAGTATTGGTCTTGTAATGCTGCTACTGCTTCTGCTACTGCTACTGCTACTATTACTACTACTACTACTACTACTACTACTACTACTACTACTACTACTACTACTTCTACTACTACTACTACCACTACCACTACTACTACTACTACTACTACTACTACTAGTACCACCACTACCACCACCACCACCACCTTCTACTACTACTGCCACTACTACTACTTTTACCACTACTACTACTACTACTACTACTACTACTACTACTACTTCTACTACCACTACTACTACTACTACTACTACTACTACTACTACTACTTCTACTACTATTCGTCTTAAATGTATCATTTTTCTTACATATTGTGTGTTATTATAACATATTTGTATCAATATTTTACAATTCAGCACATATAAAAATCGTATATACCCGCTTTAATGATTTATTTAAAATGATACCCCATTATAATAATAATCCTGTAAGATAGGTGTTTGAATAAGTATTAAAAAAAATCCCCAGGGCACTTTAACTAAAAATGAAGTAGAATGTAAATCATCAAGAGTCAAGACTAAAATTTACTAAAGTGTTTTGCTATGCACTTATGATAATTGATGAAATTGTTAAGTCAAAGAAATGAAACACACACACAAAATTCCAATACTGTCCCTGTGGAATTGGAACTCACACACTACAGAATCTGCTGGTTTGCATGTACAGTGTGAACATGTATATGTAAATGAATTTATATTGCACTTTGGATGCCCCCAGGGGTTATACTGTTTTGCGCATGTAGGTCTGTCGGTCGGTCCGTCCACCAAATGGTTTCCAGATGTTAACTCAATAACGCGTAAACCTAGGATCATGATACATTATTGGTACAATGATTATGACTGGCACATGTCCCCTATTGATTTTCAGGTCACTTCTTCAAAGGTCAAGGTCACATTGACTAGAAACAGTAAAATTGTTTCCGGATGATAACTCAAGAATGCTTAGGCCAAGGATCATGTAACTTCATAGGTACATTGATCATGATTGGCAGATAACCCCTATTGATTTTCAGGTCACTAGGTCAAGGTCACATTGACCTGAAGCATTAAAATAGTTTCTAACATATTCACACAATGGCTGCCACTATAACTGACAGCCCATTCGAGGGGCATGCGTGTTTTACAAACAGCCCTTGTTTGCATGCCTTGTTTGAAAAGCCATAGAAATAATATGTTTGGACACATGAATGACTAACTTAATTGCTGCAAATACTTTTAAAGCATATTTATTTATTCAAATTGTTAACTTACTTTTCTAGAATTCATTGAAGGTCATCTAGAAGAGATAGCAAGTAGCCCATCAGTCGAACATGAGGTAACAGCCACCTTACTATATTGATGTGAATTAGTTATAAAAATAAATATGTTTAAAAAATGCAGAAAAAGTTATCCGATGAAAGAGCAGTGGAATATCTTAGGCAAAGGACTCAGAATGGAAAGGGTTTGAGGAAACACTGTCTAGTCAGTAAGAAACACTTGATTATACAATCTCTTAGCAAAAGCAATAAGAGTCACTGTTAAAAACGTGCCTTTGCTAACAAATCTTTACTCAAAGTTAGGATAATTTCTGTTGTTGCTTTTCTATAATTCCTTTCTGATCTGATTTCCCATTCACATGATATTTCATCTCCAACATTAAAATATTAGGAAAACATAAGTGAATAATCACAGGAGTAATGAGATTGCAGCTGTCATTTATGGTAGAGAAAATGAGAATACAAAAACATAAAGGAAGTAAATATGAGTATATCCTGATCATTTTGCAGAACTCGGACCAGCTCGCAAACACCCCTGCCTCTGCCATGGAGTTGGAAGGGCGAGACACTGACCCAGTAGTCGATCATGTGGCAACAACTAGGGTACTCTATTTATGTGAACTAATTGTAAACATAAATATATCCAAAAATGCAGAAAAAGTTATCCGATCAAAGAGCAGTGAACTATTTTAGGCAGCAGGTGACTTAGATTGAAAATGGCTTGAGAAAACACTGTCTAGTCAGTAAGACACAATTGATTATACAATCGCGAAGCAAAAGGAATCAGAGTGACTGTTAAAAGTGTGCTATTGCTTTCAAATCTTTTATGGGTATTATGGTAATTTCAATTCTTTCTTTTCTATAAGTCCTTTCTCATTTAAGATCCATTCACATGATATTCCATCTACTACATTAAAATACTAGGATAACATGAGTGAATAAGCACATTAGGAATGAGATTGCAGCTGTCATTTACGGTAGAGAAAATAAGAATACAAGAACATAAAAGAAGTAAATATGAGTTCATCATGATCATTTTGCAGAACTCGGACCAGCTGGCAAACAACCCTGCCTCTGCCATGGAGTTGGAAGGGGGGAGACACTGACCCAGTGGTCGATCATGTAGCAACAGCCAGGGTACTCTATTTATGTGAATTAATTGTAAACATAAATATATCCAAAAATGCAGAAAAAGTTATCCGAGCAAAGAGCAGTGAACTATCTTAGGCAGCATACTTAGATTGAAAAGGGCTTGAGAAAACACTGTCTAGTCAGTAAGACACAATTGATTATACAATCGCGAAGCAACAGCAATAAGAGTTACTGTTAAAAACGTGTCCTTGATAACAAATATTTCATCTGTGTTATGGTAATTTCAATTCTTGCTTTTCTATAAGTCCTTAGTAAATAAAGGAAGTAAATATGAGTATATCATGATCATTTGAAACAATCATACAAATATGCATGGATTTTGAATTTCATATTGTGTTGAAGATTCATGAAAAGAAGAGTAAATTAAAACTTTAAATCTTAGAACAATTTGTTTAAGAATTATCTTAGAAACTTTAAGAAAACCAGCTTAAAGTATATGTGTAAAGATGACAGATCCAATATTTAATATGCATCTTTATATATTTTTCAGGTGAGTCAAAGCGGACACAGTTGATGAGGAAATATGCATCCAGCATTGGAAGCACAATTTTTCTTTAAAAAAATACAATTTATTTAATTTAATTTACATAATGCCCTGTCTGTTGGTTTGTTTGTTTGTGCAAACCTTAACATTTGCAATAACTTTTGCAATATTAAAGGTAGCAACTTCATATATAGCATGCATGTGCATCTCAAGGAGCTACACACTTTGAGTTGTGTAAGGTCAAGGTATTTTTTTTTTGGTAAAATTGATGAATTAATATGATATCTCTTTGCAAATTGTTTTAAAATTAATACATAACTTGTTTCAGAAACATTGTTTAATAACATTCAATTGTCATTTATTCGAATTTGAAAGTTGTCAAAAGTAATTATTTCTCCCTATACGGTAGCTTTAGGTATATGTGATATTTCATGAGAAAACTAGTCTTCATTGCATTACAAATTAATGAAGCATTCTTTACATTTGCTTTTATAACAAAAAAACCTAGTTTAGACTTGTAAAATTGATAAAAATAATTATTTGAACATAAAGTTTGACCAGAGTGTACAATTTAAACACACAAGTTTATAACGACGTGTATCTTGTGCTTTGCATTTGTTTAAAAGTTGCCTTATAATTGTGCGAAGCATGTCTTCTCAAATTAAAAATGCATCTTATTCAAAGGTGATCAGAACTAAATGTGTTTTTTTTAATAATTCAGGGATAACAAAAATCAGACTAAGAAACCATATGCAATAATTCATAGTCTGTTGTCTTCACAGAGAGAAACTTCAATAAAAAATATGCTGTCATTTTATAATACCTTCGTGTTTGCCTCACGGTTGCCTATTGATTTGTTTTAAAATAGGAAGTTTATAATGAGGTATATAACACAAAGAAATTTCATATTTGAATCATTTTTATGCTCCTCTAAAAAATTCTTGTCTGAGCTTTTTCTCAGTAACTTATTACGGGAATTCAATGAAACTTTATGGGAAGCTTCACTACCAAGAGGAGATGTGCATGTTATTAGCCAGTTATGGTCGGATGATTTTTCACAGAGTTATGGCCCATTGAAATTTTCCATTTACTGTACATATTGTGCATTCTTGTTCGGGCTATTTCTCAGCAACTAATGTCTGCAATTGAATGAAACTTTATGGGAAGCTTCACTACCAACAGGACATGTGCATATTATCAGCAAGTTATGGTCGGATGATTTTTCACAGAGTTATGGCCCTTTGAAATTTTCAATATACTGTACATATAGTGCAATTCTTGTCTGGGCTATTTATCCCCAACTAATGACTTGAATTCAATGAAGTTTTATGGGAAGCTTAACTGCCTTGAAGAGATGCGCGTGTTATTTGTGGGTTCTGGTTAGATGATTTATTTAGAGACTTATGGCCCTTTGAAATTGTTAAGTTGCTAAACCATCCATCCTATTATTTTGTCCAAAGTTATGCCACTCAAGATGTTTCCTTTTATCTGAATATATAGTGCAATATTGTGACCAAAAAAACTTTGGGGAGCTTCACCCATCTCTGACGGCTTGTTTTAATTAAATATTAATTGTAAATCCCATATCACCTTTTATCATACTTTTTTGTAATTGACAACTTGGTTTTCTGACAATTGTTTTCCTTGTTTTGTTTCAAATAGGCATGATATGGTTACTATTAAATCAACTTCATATGTTCTTCCCTTGTGATAAGTATTTTTAGCTCATCTATTTTTTGAAAAAAAATTATGAGCTATTGTCATCACCTTTGCGTCGGCGTTGGCGTCCGGTTAAGTTTTGCGTTTAGGTCCACTTTTCTCAGAAAGTATCAATGCTATTGCATTCAAACTTGGTACACTTACTTACCACCATGAGAGGACTGGGCAGGCAAAGTTAGATAACTCTGGCGTGCAATTTGACAGAATTATGTGCCCTTTTTATACTTAGAAAATTGAAAATTTTGGTTAAGTTTTGCGTTTAGGTCCACTTTTCTCAGAAAGTATCAATGCTATTGCATTCAAACTTGGAACACTTACTTACTATCATGAGGGGACTGGGCAGGCAAAGTTAGATAACTCTGGCGTGCATTTTGACAGAATTATGTGCCCTTTTTATACTTAGAAAATTGAAAATTTTGGTTAAGTTTTGTGTTTAGGTCCATTTTATTCCGTAAGTATCAAAGCTATTGCTTTCATACTTGCAACACTTACTAACTATCATAAGGGGACTGTGCAGGCAAAGTTATGTAACTCTAACTGGCATTTGGGCAGAATTATGGGCCCTTTATACTTAGAAAATTGAAAATTTGGTTAAGTTTTGTGTTTTGGTCCACTTAACCCCTAAAGTATCATAGATATTGCTTTCATACTTGGAACACTTGCAAACTATCATAAGGGTACAGTAAAAGGACAAGTTGCATAACTCTGGTTGTCATTTTTATGGAATTATGGCCCTTTTTTGACTTAGTAACTTTGAATATATGGTTAAATTTTGTGTTTCGATCCACTTTACTTCTTAACTATCAAGGCTATTGCTTTCAAACTTCAAATACTTTCATGCTATCATGAGGTGACTGTACCTGGCAAGTTGAATTTTACCTTGAATCCCCCCCCCCCCCCCTACCCGAATTGACCACCACACCCTCACACTATACCACCCCACCTCCACCCAAAATTTCATTTTATTTTAATGGTTAAACCCCCTCCCCCTCCCCCCCCCCCGATTTTATTTTTTTTCGCATTTTTTTTCCCCTTTTTTGAAAATAATGTCATAAATGTCCACATTCCCATGCTATACACCCCTCTTCACTCCACCCCTCCCTCCTTTGTGATTGAAAATGAGAGTCCCTTCACCTTTAAAAAGAAAATAGATGAGCGGTCTGCACCCGCAAGGCGGTGCTCTTGTTTATATCTATTTCTTAATATTTTTCAGTAGTAATAATGTCTAAGAATGTATCTGGGTAGAATGAATATCTGTTCTTTTAAAGGTTGTAACTGATGCTCTATTTCTTTTGGACATGACATGTTACTGTCTCGTTTGTACAGAGATTCAATTAAATACTACATTTTATTATGTGTGATTCTATTTTTGTGTTCCAAATAGGCAGTCTGACATATTAGGTATATTGAAAACTCTTACATATAACATTTGTAAGTATCTGTTATTAATGACAGTTAAATGAAACAATGGTTGTATAGTTGTGTATATTACAAAGTATAATTATTGTTATATTTCGAAATTAGAATTATGTTTATATTTTAATTCACATACACTTTCAACTATAATTTGTAATAGTGCCGTTGCTACTTAAATTTTATGTGGTTTGGATGCACACTGTTATATTCTATGCTCCTTCAAAATACAATTAAGGTTTCACCTTAACGGTTATAACGCGAGTGAAAAGCAATATACACTGTTATCATGTGATTTAAAACAAGTTTTGTTCAATTATCTGTAAAGTTCATTCATAACTATTTTATAACATGTCTGCTTAATCCACTTACTATATTCAAGCATTTTGCATTATTGTTTTTGTTTAACACTAGAAACTGTTAAGTAAGGTATATATCTTGTTGTAACTTTAATTGCATTTATTATGTACTGCATATTAATTGTTGGGATAGTTCCGCATATGTAACATGTTTTTATTCACGTGTTTTTATGTCCCCCACTATAGTAGTGGGGGACATATTGTATTTGCCCTGTCTGTTGGTCTGTTGGTCTGTCTGTCTGTTTGCGCCAACTTTATTATTTTGCAATAACTTTAACTATATTGAAGATAGCAACTTCATATTTGGCATGCATGTGTATCTCATGAAGCTGCACATTTTGAGTGGTGAAAGGTCAAGGTCATCCTTCAAGGTCAGAGGACAAATATATGTGGCCCAAATCGCTTATTTTATAAATACTTTTGCAATATTGAAGATAGCAACTTGATATTTGGCATGCATGTGCATCTCATGGAGCTGCACATTTTGAGTGGTGAAAGGTCGAGGTCAAGGTCATCCTTGAAGGTCAGAGGTCAAATATATGTGGCCCAAATCGCTTATTTTATGAATACTTTTGCAATATTGAAGATAGCAACTTGATATTTGGCATGCATGTGTATCTCGTGGAGCTGCACATTTTGAGTGGTGAAAGGTCAAGGTCAAGGTCATCCTTCACAAGGTCAAGGTCATCCTACAAGGTCAAACATCATATAGGGGGACATTGTGTTTCACAAACGCATCTTGTTTAATCTGTCTTTGTGTTTTAACGGTCGCCTTTAATGGACTGTCAAAACTGTGTTTGAATGTATTTAATCAATTGCCATTATTATCTTTTTAATGAAGGTTATATTATAGTATCGTGTCTGTTCCTAGATGTATTCTACGACAATATGGCTGCATTTTTAGAACTGTTATGCACTGATTTACAACTATTATGTCACATTAAATACTGTACTTGTAACATCTATATTTTCATAGAGCATATTACATGACCTTTTGACCATCTACATTTTTTATTGCGTAGGTGGTCTGTTTATGGTTTATGAAATGCTTGTTTTAATATCAAACGCAACCAGTTAAAACATTTTGTTTCTCGTGTTTGTTTAACTACAGACACCTTTTCATAATGTCATAATATCAGTTTCATTAAATAATATATTGTACTATGTGCAGAGCCTTTGAGCTGCCTATATTTTTGTTTCGCAAAGGTAGCAAGCAAGGGCTAATTCTTATGAAATTGATACAAGCATGAAAAAAGCATAATTGATATTTAGTTAAATACTGTTTGCTATCACGTGAAACGAAATTTGTTACGCGGGGTAAGTAAAACGTGTTATTATTGTGACAATTGTCATGTGAAGACCCAATATATGTACAATATGCTTATTTGATATTTTGTTGTCATAATTAAGCTCCATTACAAATGATGTAATACGACCTATTCAATTACATATATACTATCAATGGTTATTAATATAATTATACCTATATTTATGCCCCTCTTCGAAGAAGAGGGGGTATATTGCTTTGCTCATGTCGGTCGGTCTGTTGGTCGGTCGGTCCGTACACCAGGTGGTTTCCGGATGATAACTCAATAACGCTTGGGCCTAGGATCATGAAACTTCATAGGAACATTGATCTTTACTCGCAGATGACCCCTATTGATTTTTAGGTCACAAGGTCAAAGGTCAAGGTCACAGTGACAAAAATCATATACACACAATGGCTGCCACTACAACGGACAGTCCATATGGGGGGCATGCATGTTTTACAAACAGCCCTTGTTTTATATTGCATTAAATTGAGTTTATTAGCCTCATACACTCTGACGCACTTAGGATATATTTAATTACATGTATACTTTCGATAATTATTTATGTTCTAGTGTAATGTATAATAACTCATAATGTATAATAATTCATGTATGCACCGTTGTAACCAAACGATTTTATTTCTTTGCATAACTTTATTTTGTATAAACATAAACTGTGTATTGTGGAAACACTGTATCATGTATGCTTGATTTGTCCACTTGGGCTTTTGGCTTTCTGGATGGATTGTTTAATAAACTATGTTCTAAAAAATGCAAAGGTTTCGTGTCCGCTCAATTATTTTGCTATGTATGGTCTGATTAAAATATTACTTGGCATGAGTATTAACCACAAGAGTATATGTGAAATACTCAACAGCCAGATGTCAAGGTCAAACGGTGCTATATAACTTTGACAATAATCAATGTAAATACCAGTGTTTGGTGTCCAATAAATCATTTTGCCGTGCATGGTCCATTTTAATGACAATTGGCATAAGAAAAAAACACAATACATGTTGTTTGATATGACACGTGAAAGACTCGAGATGCTGATGTCAAGGTCAAGGTAAAAAGGTGCTTTGGAACTTTGACAAAAAAAAAACAATGTAACAATGTGATCATCACAGTGTTTTGTTTCCACTAAATAACTTTGCTAATGTTTGGATTTTTATAATACTTGTCATAACTAATAGCCACAAGTATGATGTGATGCGCAAAAGGCTCAAGGTGCTGATGTGAAGCTCAAACGGTGCTATTGAACTTTCACAAAAAACAATAAAAAATTCTAAATTTTTCAGTTGTTCGTGAACGCTAAATAACTTCACTATACACAATATAAATGGTTGTCGCGTAAAAGACTCGTAATGCTGATGTCTTCTTTTATTTCATAATCTTTGTAATTGTTATCAAGACATTTCTTTTTCATTTATACCAATACTGTTGTCATGTTATTGGGCGTGCTTTTAAAACTGAGCCACGTATTGCGAAAACGGGTCTTATGTCTGAGGTGATCCGACAAGCCTGCCATTCGACTTTTGAAATTTAAAATTACACAACTTTTGAAACTATAATTAATTTTGATGTTATTGTGTTATATATCATGGGCACAACTCTTAAATTGTATTGCATTATGTCATTATGCTATGTATTATGGGCCGGAGGCCTTGATTTACTCCATTAACTGTTCTGTTCTGTTCTGTTCTGTCAAGTCCTGAAGATCAAGGTCCAATGGTGTTTTTGCACTGTGACAAACATAACTAATAAGTCCGAATCAACACCGGGGTTCATGTCCGCAAAAAAACACCATACATGGTCGGGATTTTAATAATACTTGGCGAGAGTAATACCCACACGTGAATAATATGTCTCGTGAAAGACGCATGATGATACAGATAAACGTTGCTTTTGAACTTTGACAAAAATCGATGTAAAATTAAATGTCATCATCAAAGTGGTTTTTGTTCACCATATAGCGTCGCTATACATGGTCGTATTTTAATGCTCCTTGATATAAATAACAACCACAGTAGTATTGTGTGTCGCATGTGATAATCGAGGTGCTGATATCAAGATAAAAAAAGTATTTTTATAACGTTGACAATTCAATGAAAAAAAGTTATTACAATGTTTTTGGTTCACGCAGTGATATCGTCATTCTTAACTTGATTTTCAAATTACTTATGTTGCGGTGCCAGGCATCCGTGTATCGTTTTTTTTTCATCTTAATGTAATTAATTGTGATATGTTGTATTTTCTGATCGCACTCATTCACGAATCATCATACTCGCCCTGGGAGAGGCAACGTCGCACATTGCGTATATTTTTACACTTACACACCTCTAGATTCAAACAAGCGTATTGCAATTATCAGCTTATTTTACAGAACAGTCCATGGAAAAAGCACAAAAACGTAAAAACAGTAGTAACAACTCTAGTAGTAGCAATGGACCAAATCAAAGCGCCGAAGGCACTGAAATAGTTCGCTGTTGTCGTCCTTGATTAGCTTGTGCGCTTTCCACAGGCTCATCAGTGTGCACAGGCTAATCTTGTTTACATGCATTAAGCACCGTTTTCCCTGAAAGCAGCCGATATGTACAGATTTCAATGATAACCACAAGACTGGCCAATTACATCTTACAAGCTGGTAAATACAGTCACTGCAGTTTAGTAGAACAGACGCTTCTTAGCATATGTCGTCTGCAGTGCAGATAGGCAGCGGTAATCGTTCCTAGCATAGTGAGTTGCGCTTCTTAGCGTTAGCGTAGCTTAGGCTTCCAAGCACATACTGATTGCAAAACATGGTCTGTAAATTCATTCAGCCGCTAACGCGACCAACTAAAAATGAACAGAAGATAGCTGCCAAAAACAAGGGTATTGCCAAAAACAAGGGTATTTCTGGTGGGTCGAATGAGTCAACAAAGAGTGTAGTGAGTGAAATAGGCAGTGTTAATTGCAAAGTGAGTGACGCTATCCATGGTGCTCATTCCGTGTTATTCAGTGACCCTGTCATGGATAACTCGGTGTTCGCATCAAGTGCAGGAGAGGCCGGAAATGGAACAGAGAGACGCATCATATCACAGGTCAGCCACCCACCAACTCTGTAATAAGAGTTTCATAGTATCCATAACACCAAAAAGATGTTGCCCATTTTCTGTTAATGCCCCGCAGCGTATTGTTGCACTCATTCACATGCCTCAGACTGCACGATGGTTTATACTCGCTCGTGGACAGACACCGTTGCGCGTTTGAGGATAAATAGAACTCAAAATAGATATAGCACTTTCTGTACTATGGAAACAATTAAGTCCAATCCGGTAGAGCACAGGTGGTGTGAATGGTCCGAAATGAAATATTTTACGGAATCACACGCCTAGCATATGTCCGATACACCCTGGCCAGGAAATCCCAACTAGATTATGCACATTCTGTGCCATTCACCCGTGCAATTGAAAATAGTACTCCAAATAGATATAACACGTGCGTTGTTTTTGCACCGAGGCGTGTTATGTGAGTTATTTACAAGCCTTTAAATTAACAGTGGTAAATACTGGCAGAGAGCAAGACATCGTTGGACATCGAAGCAAAATGTGTACATATGCATTGCCTTTGCACCATGGTCATGTAATTCCAACTAGATATTGCACATTGCGCGCTATATATATCGCAACATATAACACCAAAAAGATGTTGCCCATATTCTGTTAATGCCCCGCAGCGTATTGCTGCACTCATTCACATGCCTCAGACTGCATGATGGTTTATACCCGCTCGTGGACAGACACCGTTGCGCGTTTGAGGATAAATAGAACTCAAAATAGATATAGCACTTTCTGTACTATGGAAAAAATCAAGTCCAATCCGATAGAGCACAGGTGGTGTGAATGGTCCGAAATGAAATATTTTACGGAATCACACGCCTAGCATATGTCCGATACACCCTGGTCAGGAAATCCCAACTAGATTATGCACATCCTTGCCATTCACCCGTGCATTGAAAATAGTACTCCAAACAGATATAACACGTGCGTTGTTTTTGCACCGAGGCGTGTTATGTGAGTTATTTACAAGCCTTAAATTAACAGTGGTAAATACTGGCAGAGAGCAAGACATCGTTGGACATCGAAGCAAATGTGTACATATGCATTGCCTTTGCACCATGGTCATGTAATTCCAAACTAGATATTGCACATTGCGCGCTACATATACCGCAACATATAACACCAAAAAAGATGTTTGCCCATATTCTGTTAAGGCCCCGCAGCGTATTGTTGCACTTATTCACATGCCTCAGACTGCAACGATTGTTTGTACCCGCTCGTGGACAGACACCGTTGCGCGTTTGAGGATAAATAGAACTCAAAATAGATATAGCACTTTCTGTACTATGGAAACAATCAAGTCCAATCCGATAGAGCACAGGTGGTGTGAATGGTCCGAAATGAAATATTTTACGGAATCACACGCCTAGCATATGTCCGATACACCCTGGTCAGGAAATCCCAACTAGATTATGCACATTCTGTGCCATTCACCCGCGCAATTGAAATAGTACTCCAAATAGATATTACACGTGCGTTGTTTTTGCGCCAAGGCGTGTTGTGTGAGTTATTTACAAGCCTTTAACTTTACAGTGGTAACTACTGGCAGAGAGCAAGACATCGTTGGACATCGAAGCAAAATATGTACATATGCATTGCCTTTGCACCATGGTTATGTAATTCCAACTAGATATTGCACATTGCGCGCTATATATATCGCAACATATAACACCAAAAAGATGTTGCCCATATTCTGTTAATGCCCCGCAGCGTATTGCTGCACTCATTCACATGCCTCAGACTGCATGATGGTTTATACCCGCTCGTGGACAGACACCGTTGCGCGTTTGAGGATAAATAGAACTCAAAATAGATATAGCACTGTCTGTACAATGGAAAAAATCAAGTCCAATCCGATAGAGCACAGGTGTGAATGGTCCGAAATGAAATATTTTACGGAATCACACGCCTAGCATATGTCCGATACACCCTGGTCAGGAAATCCCAACTAGATTATGCACATTCTTTGCCATTCACCCGTGCAATTGAAAATAGTACTCCAAATAGATATAACACGTGCGTTGTTTTTCACCGAGGCGTGTTGTGTGAGTTATTTACAAGCCTTTAAATAACAGTGGTAAATACTGGCAGAGAGCAAGACATCGTTGGACATCGAAGCAAAATGGTACATATGCATTGCCTTTGCACCATGGTCATGTAATTCCAACTAGATATTGCACATTGCGCGCTATATATACCGCAACATATAACACCAAAAAGATGTTGCCCATATTCTGTTAATGCCCCGCAGCGTATTGTTGCACTTATTCACATGCCTCAGACTGCACGATGGTTTATACCCGCTCGTGGACAGACACCGTTGCGCGTTTGAGGATAAATAGAACTCAAAATAGATATAGCACTTTCTGTACTATGGAAACAATCAAGTCCAATCCGGTAGAGCACAGGTGATGTGAATGGTCCGAAATGAAATATTTTACGGAATCACACGCCTAGCATATGTCCGAAACCCTGGCCGGAAATCCCAACTAGATTATGCACATTCTGTGCCATTCACCCGTGCAATTGAAAATAGTACTCCAAATAGATATTACACGTGGCGTTGTTTTTGCGCCAAGGCGTGTTGTGTGAGTTATTTACAAGCCTTTAACTTTACAGTGGTAAATACTGGCAGAGAGCAAGACATCGTTGGACATCGAAGCAAAATATGTACATATGCATTGCCTTTGCACCATGGTTATGTAATTCCAACTAGATATTGCACATTGCGCGCTATATATATATCGCAACATAAACACCAAAAAGATGTTGCCCATATTCTGTTAATGCCCCGCAGCGTATTGTTGCACTCATTCACATGCCTCAGACTGCATGATGGTTTATACCCGCTCGTGGGACAGACACCGTTGCGCGTTTGAGGAAAATAGAACTCAAAATAGATATAGCACTTTCTGTACTATGGAAAAAATCAAGTCCAATCCGATAGAGCACAGGTTGGTTGTGAATGGTCCGAAATGAAATATTTACGG